>NW_022280202.1:152446-169107 GCF_004355925.1 Anarrhichthys ocellatus | reverse complement strand
ATCTGTCTCTGGCTGTCCTCTCTGATCTGTCTCTGGCTGTCCTCTCTGATCTGTCTCTGGATGTCCTCTCTGATCTGATCTGTCTCTGGATGTCCTCTCTGATCTGATCTGTCTCTGGATGTCCTCTCTGACCTGTCCTCTCTGATCTGAAGTAGTACTTCCCCTGACTGTAAGTCTGTGGAGTACCCTTTAAATATGACCCGGGGTTACAACCAGTCAGCAACCTGTGGGTCTGAAAAGTGAAGCCAATCCTGAAGTCCTGAAGTTCCGTTAAATATACAGGTTTTCACACGGCATGCTGGACTAGCCTGGTCGAGGAGCATTTGAATATTTATTGAGAAAATGAATGAAACATTCACAAATTTCACGGTAATGTTCTCACCTCCACATCAATGAAGCCCATCATGAACTATGTAGGAATAGTGATGAAGCTTTTTGTGAGCTTTCAGAAGGACACTCGCTGAACTTCGTCATTTGTTTTGGAATTTTGGTAAATGGAAAAGGTCAAAGGTGCTGAACATCAAAGTAAATGTCAGCTGTGTGAGGCCTCAATAATAAATACTGGTAACCACTTCCTAAAACCTCGATCAGTCAGATTCTAGTGTCCTTACTCAGTGTAGCGGTGAAGAGCCCTGATGGGAGTTGAGGTGCTTGACTGGCATCGACGTACGTGACTTTCCAGGACATTTGTTTAATTGGACTTAATTCTGGGGAAGTGGAGGATCATGCTGGGAAACGTGAGCCGTGCCTCTCCCTCCCTTCATCCCCATCTACCAACACAGATCAACTGTGGGGAGAGATGTGACTGCAGCAGAACAGAAACCACAGCAGGACATAGTGCCAGCTACAGCTTCTGTTCTCTGGAAATGAGGCTTATCTTGAGAACGATTCTAGAATCTCTCAGTTGTTTTTATTTGCGACTCAAATCAACAGGAAAAGAAAGCTGTCAGCAACAGCACAGGTGTGACCATGTTCATATCATTTCTGCTATTATCCACTGTGCATGGTAGCTACTGTGTTGACACAAAATGATGACACTGAAGTATACACAACTTGCCCACGGACACTTTGACACGTGAACTCGATTAGCCGGGGATTGAACCGCCGGTCTCCCGTTGAGTGGTTGACCCAAGTAGCCTTCAAAAGACTAAAGAAGCATTCATATCCAAATGCATTGGCTAACGTTATGCTATGGACAGATGTATTATAATAGATAGAATATAACAGAGCTTGTTATTGGGTTGTATGTTCGATGTGAATCCTCAAGGCTTCACCTCGTAGTGAACTAGATTGAACTGTTGTTCTGACAAGCGTCCTCTACAACATGTTGAGAACCACTGCCTTGGTGTTAGCACTAGCTCTGTGTAAATCTTGTACATGGGAGGATGGGGCCAGATGCGCTGGTGTGTTTCTTTTTCGGACTAATGTGTCCGAGGTTGCCGATCCATGACCTGGAAGGCGTCTCAAGCCCCCCCCAATCAGCACCCTCTCCAGGGAGCTGATGGATATGAGCTGGTTGTCAGGCAGGGCCCGGACAGCAGGCAGCCAGGCACTCAGCTACTAACCGGGTTTCTCTGCATGCTGCCTTGCTTACACTTTCATCTGCAGGGGAGGCAGCCAGAGAGCATGCTGGGAGAATCAGCTTGTGGCTAGAAAGCTTGAATGAGTGTATGCGTGCATACAGAATGATCAAAAGAACCCATGCAGCTCATGTATTCTGGCTGTATTTCAGTGCCACACCTCTCCAGAGACTCTTTCCAGAATGGGTTAGTTTGCCCGTTCAGCCATGTTATGTTTTTGTCTCGATGCCAGACAGTGATGAGAGCATTTTATTGAGCGTTGTCGGTCATTATGTTAAGCTGATGTCCATTACATACTGCCTTTGGCTCCAACCTCAGTCTGAACTCAAACATTGATTTGCTCTGACATTCAAAGAGAGGCCCAGGCTCGGTGTTCTGCACCAGCACAAAATGACCAGTACAACATGTTTGACGTGAGACGGACTGTGCTCCTGTGTGCTGTGATGGTTCCAGGGTTGCTCTGGAGATACCCATTGATAACTGAACTGTGCACATGATGAATGAAGAAGAACATTTGAAAAATCCTTTTTGAAGGATTAAATAAAATGATGTTGTTAAAATGTATTGGCCAAGATAGTAAAAGTATATTTTACAACAAGAAATAAGCTCATCCAGATGTGTGCCCCTGCATATATGTGATTGGTGACACCAGATTACTCAGCATTGCGTTCTGACTGTAGCACACGCTGCACATTCACTGGAGAGAGAGGGTCATGCTGTGTGCTACTGTCCTCACAATACACAATTCATCTCATGTTTCACGCCTCTACATTAATGCTGCGTCAGTGTCAGTTAGTTTTAATGAGCATTTTGTCTCAGTTGAGCTTCTCTTAAAATGTCTCATCTTTCAGTTAAGCTCATGATTTAGATCAGTTATTTTTCCTCAGAACTAGTGAGCACAGTGTTCTTCAGTCTGTCCACTGTTGAGCTACCAAGCATGAAAAGAAGCTGTTCTGTTGTTGAAGAACCTCACAAACCTCTCAATCAGAGATTACTCTCCTATTAAAGCAGCTGGAGGGTGCAGCACTGCCGGCAGTTTAGTCTTACACCAGAAGCTAACTGTTAGCTGACACCAGAAGCTAACTGTTAGCTGACACCAGAAGCTAACTGTTAGCTGACACCAGAAGCTAACTGTTAGCTGACACCAGAAGCTAACTGTTAGCTGACACCAGAAGATGACCGGTTACATTCAGTTTATAAAGATCAACTGCAAGACCTTCTGCTGTTATATGTGATTAAATGGGACATTATCTTCCTCACTACCTCATCATCTGTGAAACATGGTGCTCGGCTCGATGCCCCACCCTCATTTCTGATTAATTTGTTGCCATGGAGATGGGCAGGAAAGTTATGTGTTCAATTATTGCACATTGTACATCTTCTGCGTGCGTGAATACACATTCCCCCAGTGTGTAAACAAAGAGCTTCCTGGTGTACAGAGTACTGAAGCAGTGAGCCACGGAAGCTCTTGGTTTACAGTTAAGGGTCCGTGCAACGAAGAAATGCAGTAATTTGATAAAAAGTCATCATTCTTCCTCCAAACAATTTAGTTCTTCAGCGAAAATTAGCAGAAAGGTTGCCAAGCAACACACAGGCGCAGTGGAAAGCATGCTTACAGATTGGGTGATTATTAACATCTGTCTGGATATCGCCCTTCATAGTGCCGTGTTGAAGGTGTTCAATCATATTAGCACTCTTCTCTGCTGGTCCAGGGGTGTATGTCTCTGGACAAGGCTGTTTGAATTGCTGGTTGCCAGCAATGTCTTTGCTCCAGCATCTTCCCTCATCTGTCATTGCGTGCCTTTGCTATTGTGCTGTTGCATGTTTTGTTGTCTGACACACTTTGCAGTGGAGATGAATTTCCCCTCAAGGGAAATTAAGTCTAAAGTATCTTGGTGTAGTTTGTGCATTATTGAGGATTGAAGGGACACTTTAATGCCCCGTGTGGTGGTTGGGCGTGGCTGGGCATGGCTGCAGAGGGGACAGAGTGGGGGGGAGTGGTTCAGGGAATGGTGCAGGTAAGAGGCTTAATTAGCCTCACCTGTAGTCAATCGTGTGTGTGTCTCTGCTATTACAACACAAACAGTGATAGAGGGCGAGAGAGCAGCAGGAGAGCAGAGACGCAGGCTGGGTGAGCTGCTGACAAGACGACGGACAAACCACAGAGCAGACAGAGGCACTGCAGGAGAAAGTCTGAACTGTGGTGAATAAAGAAATTAAGAAACTGTATCTGAGTGTGCTGGAGTCATTGCGCTCACGAACCCCACGGTGTAACCTGAAGCGTGTTACACCCCGTCACTGGCCAGCATCCGTCCAGCACTGTGTTGCTTTGTAAGGCTGGTGTAGACCTGCGGTGCTGGCTGCTTTACAAATCAGTGGCAACCAGGCGGCAACCTCCAGTTCTGCCGAGTGAAGCCAATGCAGAAGTGTCTTAAAACTTGCATTCCGTCTGAGCCCCAGCAGGGGGAGACTCCTCCGGTTACAAAAAGAAGTATGATTGTATAGAAGTCTATGAGAAAATGACTCTACTTCTCTCTTGATTTATTACCTCAGTAAACATTGTAAACATGAGTTTATGGTCTCAATCTCTAGTTTCAAGTCTTCTTCAATACAGCATGATGTTCATTTAGTACATTATGGTCCATTTAGAGTCAAACAGACCATAAAGCAGGGGATGCTTTAGGGCGGGGCTACACAGTGATTGACAGGTCACTGCGCTACCAGAGACGTATATGGCGTCTCTACGTCACTCCTCCGCATTCCAAATATGATAACTTCGATTCATTGTTTGCAAAAACAAACAAGATGGCGAAAGTGAAATCGCTGAACTTGAGGCTTCAAAACGTCCACGAACCAATGGGTGACGTCATGTTGACTACGTCCACTTCTTACATACAGGCTATGGTGGCAACATGGGGCCAAGGAAGTTCACCCCCATGGGCTCTCTTAACAAACCGAGGAAAATGAAAAAACAAAGCTTCTCATCATTTTGCAGTAACATAATAACCACATTGTATCAATCTGCAACTATTAGGCCTCTCCCCTAGCTGTGGTCACTTGACAGCAATGCCATTGTTGTTACAGTACAGCTCCTAAGAATGGTGAGTAAGGGGAAACATATATCAACCGGGAAATAGTGGGTACTTTCCTTTTCCTACAGAAGGAGCACAATCTGGTGAGAAGTGATGATGAGTAGCGAGGGAGGAGCTATCTCTTAAATGGAGCGGAAAAGAGTTGCCAACAGGAGAAAACCTCAAACAAAGCAATGATCTGTCAGATCAGCGTTCATTGTCACAAGCTAACGAGGCCACAGAGAAAAGATGTTACCAGTACCACTTGCTGACTCCGCTGTCTGTTCAGTACATTTCATGGTACTCGCTCTTTCGGTTGTAATAGCGCAATGTATTGTACTCCGCTATTTAGGGATAAGACTTAAGTCCTATTACACCCACATCCCCTGTTGTGTTTGTCTCACCCTTGTGGTCGAGGTAGGCGTGCACGCCACTGTGGCTCAGTGGTAGAGCAGGGTCGTCCTTCAATCAGAGGATCGGTGGTTTGAACCCCGGCTCAGCTAGTCCATGTCCATGTGTCCTTACCCCCGAATTACTCCTGCAGGCTGTGACAGCGGGGTGTGAATGGGTGATGACATGTAGTGTTAAAGCTCTTTGAGTCCATTTACCATTTACTGCCACTGCTTGAGTTGAGCGGTGAATGCTGTGTATGGGCCAGCTGAGACGCCTTTAAAATAATAATCAGACTCTGCCGACTCAGCGCACCACAGGCCTACGACGGCATGCTAATGGTGCGGAGTCGGACCCACGATTCGACACAACACCGACTCGGTTTTTGACTTTTCCAGCTCTTCAGTTTCTCCCTCAGTCATTTCAGTGTTTCTCCTTTCTTTTCTGTCTTCCTCCCATCTCCTCCAACCACTCATCCACACTTAGTCCACTTAGTAAATCAAAACTCACAACGAAATCTTGACATTTTGAAACAATTATATTATTGTAACAAGGTCAAAGTGTTTCACAATAGGTTTGAACTCAAGGTTTGGCTCAACCAATCATAATCACAGATTTTACAAACACTTGCACACAACATGCATTACAAGATGAGACTAGAAAGCAGTTTTCCTCTCCACTCAGGGCAGCTGAGTTTAACAAAGCTTAACAACCATCTTCAGATTGACTGCAGTCATTCCATTTCCACCATTTCTTTTTGCCTGGAACACATCCTCCATTCCTTAAAAGAGACCACTGACCACACTCCCACAGTCACAAGTCATATGTTGCTGGATTTAACACAGCCTCACCAGTCCAGCACCTGACAGGCCAAAGCTGCCTCGAGGTACATGAATACATTCATCACAGTCTTCTATCAAACCACATGTGGCATCAGTCTGAGTTTTCATCATGAACATGAATGAGCTCATTTAGTCATCTCCCATTTGCGCTGGCTTTATTCTGCACTTCTTTTTATTTATGGGGTGTGTCACAGTATCCGTCAATTGAATCACTTTTGCAATACAATATGTTGTACAAGAATCCATTTCATGTTGAGGAGACCGAAGAGAATATGAAACATCTCCAGTAGGCTATCCAAAGATGTTGGGTGCCTTGCTATGAGAAATAATATTATAATAATATATTAAGTCATATTCAATCCAAAGAGAATTTAGTGGTCTAATGTGCAGATTTGCTGAACGAGACTATCGGCCTCAACAGGAACTAAATAAACCAGTATGCTAATCGGTCACACTTCTGTTCTTAAAGAAATACCATGGCATCGCATTTCATCTTTCTTTTGTCGTTGGCTTGAAGCATTAAATATCTTTATGTCTGTAACGGGGCGTTTGGTCTCGAGATGTCTGCAGCATTAAACAGTGCTGTGGGACCATCATGTGGGAAGAACCACAGCAATGAACAAATATCAGTTTATGTTCAGAGTGGAATAAAAAGGGTTTACTGCCACCCGAAGGACAACATAGCCATAGTGTGGGTAATGATACATTTATTAAAATGTAGTTACTCTTTAGATTCAGATTTTGTATACAAAATATATTGTTTAATAAACATGAATTCAGTTGAGAAGCATTTCTACAGGTTAATATAGACTATCTCCACTTTTAATATCTTCACCATTGATATGTTTACACCTTCATATATATAGTATCACAGTGGTATAATATGTACAGTAATATAATAAGGAGCTATACTTTATATTGACTACTTTTACTTTTAATCCTCTCGGTTAAGAAGAGTGGATTATCTGACCTGAGGAGCCTGATGTGACCGACACAGTGGAATCATCTCAGTGGTGGAATAATGGCTCTGAAACAAAGACTCAGATCCATTCTGGATATATGTGGTTACTGAATATCTGATTTTACATTTGATTGGTTTCTCCCAATAAATTATGATATTTAGCTTATTTTGGTATATATATTAGCCTTTTAGTAATACTGCTAATAAAGAATAAAATGTTCTAAATATATTTTTAAATGATGAATTAGCTGGTTTCATGAGATGCTCTCTGCTATCTGTCTCTGGTTGACTGTCCCTTCTCTGTCATTCGTCCCCTCGTGTAAAGAGAAGAACGATGGAAAGTGTCATATTAAAGGCTAAAATAAATTCAGAAGCCACGTCAAGACACGTTGTTTATTTGGATGATTCGGCTCTTCTGTCTGGTGAGAAAAACAATGGAAACCAGTGTCACAAGTGAGAAAATGATTGGCCGATCAGACGACGATAGTCCGGAGCTGACCAATGGGATGGGTTAATATGTAACTACATTGTACACCTCTACTCCAAGTACATTTTGCTGCTACTACTTTTGTACCTTTACTTGTAATAGGACACATTGTACATTGTGATATTTCTGTGTTTAATTAAGTTAAGGATTTGAACTTGATCACTTCTTCCACCACTGGTTTCCTCGTCAGTTCCTGCTTCTGCCTTTTACACCATCATCCCGTCTCTGCTGCAGGACAAGCTCCTGCAGGTGGATCATTGACTTCCTGTCTGACAGGAAGCAGCACGTGAAGCTGGGAAAACACGTCTCAGCCTCCCTGACCATCAGCACCGGTTCCCCCCAAGGCTGCGTTCTTTCCCCTCTGCTCTTCTCCCTGTACACCAACAGCTGCACCACCAGTCACCAGTCCGTCAAGCTCCTGAAGTTCGCGGATGACACCACCCTCATTGGACTCATCTCTGGTGGGGATGAGTCCGCCTACAGGTGGGAAACTGACCATCTGGTGACCTGGTGCGGTCTGAACAACTTAGAGCTCAACGCTCTAAAGACAGTGGAGATGGTCGTGTATTTCAGGAAGAACGTAGCCCCACCTCTCCCCTATCACCCTGTGTGACTCCCCCGTCGACGCTGTGGAGTCCTTCCTCTTCCTGGGCTCCATCATAACCCAGGACCTCAAGTGGGAGCTGAACATCAGCTCCATCACCAAGAAGGCTCAGCAGAGGATGTACTTCCTGAGGCAGCTGAAGAAATGCAACCTGCCAAAGACAATGATGGTGCACTTCTACACAGCCATCATTGAGTCCATCCTCTGCTCCTCCATCAGTCTGGTACGCTGCAGCCACAGCCAAGGACAAGGGCAGACTGCAGCGCATCATCCGCTCTGCTGAGAGGGTGATTGGCTGCAATCTGCCGTCCCTCCAGGACTTGCTCGCTTCAAGGACCCTGAAGCGAGCAAGAGAGATTGTAGCCGACCCCTCTCACCCTGGACACAAACTGTTCGAGCCCCTTCCATCTGTCAGGAGGCTGCGGTCCATCAGGACCAAGACTTCACGACACATGAACAGGTTCTTCCCTTCTGCAGTTGGGCTCATCAACAAGGCCCGGGACCCCCACTGACTCTGTCATCCCCAGGACAATTTCCTACTAATCACTCCCCTGCACATCCCCTCTATGTTTCTTAGTTAAATACACTCGACACTTTACATTACACTTACATCTCACTTGTTTATAATCCTGTTATCTGTTTGTTTGTGCACTTTATTATATATTTCACTTTATTTTATATTTTACTGTAAATTTTAACATGTTTCTACTTTTTGCCCTGTGTTGATGATTGTTGATTGTTTAATGTTATGCACCTCCCGTCATTACAAAGTCCTCGTATGTGCAACATACCATGGTAATAAACGGTTCTGATTCTGATTCTGATTCAAGCCCACAGCAACATGTACGGACTTAGAGCCACAGATTATCAGACGCTTTGTGTGTTCATGTTTTTGTAACCAGCTAGTTAACATGAGTAGAAAGCTGAACCCAGCATAGCTTTAGAGTGTTGTTGGTGGCAGTAGGACAGATAAGAATCCTAACTTTTAATGTCCAACCATTTCCCCGTAGGAGTGTAATCATTAACCCATGGCCTAACTATCACATTCAGTGCAGTGCAAAGGGGAATTCATCTCATATACGTCTCCCACAGTGTTTCTATCTGCTTTGGTGTTATTAATATTATTATTCATTATAATTATCATTCGATGCAGTTCTTGTCTGTCCCTCCAGACGTTGTCCTCTCCGTTCAGATGGAGCTTCATCATTCCTCGTATACCACCTTGTCCCTTCTTTTCTCCTCTCTGGGGATAAAAGACAAGTGCAGTCAGAGCAAAGCAGCTAATGCACCATTACTCTGACTTGTCTCTTCTCCTCCATGCAGCTCGGGGATGATATTTCCTTGGCACCAGGCCAAATCCAAGTATGGTGCAGTTATGAATATTCAATTGAATATGACATTTTGGGGTCAGTCAGAAGCCGGCGTGCGGCATTGAGCGTTTAGCTCGGCTGGAATCACAACACTGCATCCGGTTTCAGCTGTTTGACTGTAAATAAAACTCAGGGTTCAGTGATGGAGCCTGAGGGTCAAACTGTTCACTCCACAGCTAGACGCCGTTCTTTATGCCGTAACAATGAGGAACATGTGTTATCACAGAGCTATACATCTAGTCAATGAATATATTCATGTTTATCACTTAAGAACTGCATTTCCTGTAACTATCCTACATGTTGTCTGCTGTTGAGTTGTGTTAGTTTGGACTCCGGGGCTCAGGATGTAAAACACTCCTCTCTGCATTCACGCTGCCAAACAAACCAGTGGTGTGTAACTGGAACACGAGGCTTCCAGCCTTCCATTCTGAAGCTCATTCTTACTTCTTGATTCATTGTTTTCATATGCAGGAAAATAACAGTGATTGACTGTGTTATTCGCTTTGTTTACGGATGATATATCTACCAGACAGATGCCCACTCAGGTTGGGGCTCACATGCCCCACCAGGGTTTACATATCTGAATTGTTTATATTTATATTTTATTTCATATTTTATCATTTTCTATGATCATTTTAACTGATGAGTCCAAAGTATTCTTCTAACTATGTCATATGTCATACCCTGTAAAAAGCCGGCCCTCAATGCCTCGCTAATAGTCGTGACTTGTGACACACAGCATCTTATGTAGGATCGGTAAAGGAGAGCTGAGTGAATCGTATCTCACTGAGCTGATGTTGAAGTTGGAAAGATGAGTGTGGTGGCAGACTGGAATGAGGATCAGAGAGAGAGGTGTGACATGCAACAAAGGTCCCACTGGTGGAATCGAACCGAGGACCTGTCAGCCACCAAGGTGCTCCAGAGCTCACTTCTTTTCTGTTTTTAGTGGTGATCATGCAACCTCCGAGGAGTTCTTTATACTACAAACTGTTGGAGTTTTGACCTCTTCAGACTTGTGATCTTCTCCATGTATCTTGGATGAAGTTTTGCTAAAAGAACCCGACTCTGTCTCTACTCTTGTGCCTGGACAGAGACCTTAACCTGTGCTCACCAACCGTGTGTTGGCAACCCACACTGTAGCTGGAGCTGTGTTTGAAGATTCACAGACAATGCTTAAGGACACCCGTCATACAATCGTACTACAATGATGAACGAGTAGCCAAGCCTGCACCACCACGTGCCACCGTGCACCACCACGACATGCCACCGTGCACCACCACGACATGCCACCGTGCACCACCACGACATGCCACCGTGCACCACCACGACATGCCACCGTGCACAGGAGGACAAGGGATCGGATGGTGTTGTGAAGTGTGTGTGTCTGAATAATGAGTAAGAAATAAAGATAATTAATAATAATAATAATATATCACACAGATGGGTCGAAATACTGAAGTGTGAAAGAAATCAGATATTACCATATGAAACAAGTTAAAGGAAGATAAGTAGAAGAAGGTTCAACAGTTTTGTTTAATGGTTAATATCTGGGTTCATGACAAAGATGCTTTTACTAATAATAATGGTTATAATAACAGCAATGGAGATAATAGGGACATTACATTAGTAGTGATGATTTAAACAAAAGTAATAACAGTAATAAACTGCAGTAATGGGAATGACTGTTATTATTGTAGTAATAGTCACAATAATCATAACTAAAACAATAGCAATAATAAAAATAATAATAATAATGACAACCAAAACAGTTAAAGGCAATATTTGAAGTAATAAATATATAGTATATACACATAACAGAAAGTATAACAGAGCAGTATGGAGGGAGATGAAGTAAATACATAAATAAAACAATAACAATGATAATACTAGTCGTCATTATAATAAAAATTACTCTAATCATGATAGAAAAAAGAGAAGAAAATAAATCATACTTAGAAATAAATAAATTAAATAAAAATACAGGAGTTATGGATAGATTAGAGGGGGGGGTCTGAATGTGTATATGATTGTTGATTATATGTTTGTTATTAAGTCACAGACAGCAGTTTGTTTTTTAATGGAGGCAGATCATCTTTTCATTGATATGTATTCAATAAGTAGATGTATGTGTAATACTGATTCTGTGCATACTCTCAGTTCATGAGGATAGTTTTCTTGGCCAATGAGGGATATTAGTAGATTCATCCAACGTTGAAGATGTCCTCTACTGTTTTGAGAAGTGGGTTGAAGTTTAGATGGACTAACTCTGACAGCCTGGGGGAAATGTTGATTCCTAAATATGTGATATTACCAGTGAGCAGAGGAATGGGTGGTGCTGCCACATCCAAGCTGTTAGGACTGAGGGGGGATGGTGGAGTTAGACCAGTTGATCGTGCAGTCTGAGATCTTGGAGAAGGTGTTTATGAGGGTTAGGGTTTCGGTGATGAGGAGGAAGGATTTTGTAGGTATAGTAGAATATCATCTGCATACATATTAATCTTGTAGTGCATATCTTTTGTTTGGATTCCAGTAATGTTATTGTTTGACGGATGGCTGCTGCAAGGGGTTCAATGATTATGGCAAAGGTTTTGAAGCAGGAGAGGCCAAACAGTGATTACAACTTCCGGGTCCGTCACGTGACGCCACCAGGCCAAAAATACTTATGGCCTTACATTGGGAAAGAGACATGTGTTTCTTCCACACTATGAACACTCTGATTTAAATCATTGGGTTGTAAAATACACTGGTAGCTGAGTCCAGAGCTATTTCCCTTCCTATGTGAATGAGCCTGAGAGAGAGGAATCTCTATTATGTTGCTCTTCGGCCCACTGATACGGAAAATCGCTGGAAATTTGGGGTAATTTTTTATTTGGAAGTCAAATTTGTTTGCTTCATGCGCCACTGAGAGACTTTCATATCGGAGTGAACGGGGCGCCGCCTCCAGCGGTGTATCTTCATACACACATGCATAGGACCAGCTTGTTCTGTCGGGTTCTAACGGTGAGCAGCACTGGTACAACCTCAGGTCACCAACTGTCACTACCATTGTCTCATGTGTTTGTTTACCGTCCCCATGAATGATCTGATCACTGATGAATGAAGCACCTACAATGATCTTCCTCTGCGCGTGTGTTTCAGTCAAACAGCTGCTGACTCTGAACCCTTCCTGTAATCTCGCTCCCATTCTCTCTTGTGTGTGCAGGATGCTGGCCACTGTGGGGGCTGACTTTGATCTGACAACACTGAGGGCGGTGAGAGTGCTGCGGCCGCTCAAACTGGTCTCCGGCATTCCAAGTAAGTTCGCTTCACATTGTAACACATTTTTATTGCGATGAGTGAAACTGCTAGCAGAGCTCATTCCAGAGAGGGACGTAGAGCCTCGCACAGAGACTGGACACTGGCTAATAAACAGTCACCGATATCTTCCTAAGTCATTTCTTAAATGTGTTCTTTAGAATTGTCGTCCAAAAGGTCTACATCGGACTCCTGCAGGGCTGGACTGGCCATCTGGCATACCGAGCATTATCCCGGTGGGCCGTGGGCCTTTTGGGCCGAAACAACGGCCCATTATTTTTTTAACTCTCAATTGGTGCTGGCCTGGCCCAATCCTATCACCCCTTTGGGCTCACTGCCTTCATTTAACAGCACACCTGCAAAAGAGAATGCCAAAATAGAGAAGACAAAATGCAAGGGATGCACACATGGCCACCGCAGTAACATCAGCATTAAAGCATTGTACCCTCGAAAAACATCGATCTGACCAGCTGACATTGGGCGAAGGCAGGGTACACCCTGGACAGGACGGCAGACTGTCGCAGGGCATGGTAAACACAAAACAACAATTTTACAACCAGGCACTGCAACACTGCAATAGGTCAGAATCCCCCCCCCCCCACCCCCCCCCCCCCCCCCGCTCATGCTCCTGCCCCCCCCCCCCCCCCCCCCCCCCCACAGCCTTTCCTGCAACAGCTGACAGGCACACAGACAAACCTGGAAGAACCAAACGTGTTAAACGCTCAGGATCATGTGGACTGTCCTCCCGCATGTGGTGTCATCTGTCACAGGTGATGCAGATACGAACAGCAAACCTTCTAGTCTGAGTAAGAGAGCCATGTTTCTATGACGTACTGTAGACATCTCAGTGATGTTGAATAGAGGAAAGATATCACATCCCACATTCCTCTATATTGCAGATGAACGTACAATTGCAATATGTTTTTCACAAGTCAACCCCATAAGAAACGGAAATCCTCTGCCACAGTCACATGCGCCGACAGCGTAATCAAGGTCCACTTCTTTGCATCGACACCTCAGCAGATTAGCAGAAGAAGGCTGCGGGATACGGTAAAGTGCTGCCTGTGGTGTAGTGAACCAAAATTATATTTACAGATAATCTGCAAATACATTTTGATTAAAGGCTTGGTTTGAAATATTGTCCGGTTACTATGTATTTACAGGCCTCTCACTCATTTGCAAAAGTATTGACAAGAAAACGGTTAAAATTATTTTAGTTTTTATGCAATTTGAAATACAAGTAAGTATATCCAGTCAATGTGACATCCTGTGCTTTTAATTAGTGTTGTGTTGTGCACATTGATGGACAACAATGATAGCTTTGTAAGCAGGATTGAGGATGGAAACCTTCGTGGCTGCTATCATGAAAATATTAAGTCAACTGCTCCACGACACTCAGCTTCTATGACTGAAAAGGACGTTGGCAGGATACATCATATGCTTCCGATTAGTTAGAACAAAAGAAAATAAAACCGCTATTGAAATGAAAAAGTAGTTCGGACATGTTACCTGGCCTGTGTTGGTTGGATTCCCAGCTCCTCCAGTCTATGTCGGTGTGCCCATCGCTCCCTGCGCTTCACCTTTGGTGTATGTGTGTATACCTTGCATGGCAGCCCCTGCCATCAGTGTGTGAATGTGGTGTTAAAGCGCTTTGAGTGGTCCGAACACTGGAAAGTCACTCTACAAGTCCTTAAGTGTAAGCAGTGACAGAAGTACATTTACCTGTACTTCTGTCATGTATATATGTGAGGAGTAAAATGGGCTTTTGACAGATATTGTGATTTATAAATGACTTACGGTTAAGAATTGTCAAAGAGCTCCTTTAAGAATCTCTACCGGTGTGATGAGACAATACTTCAAGGTAGACGAGCATGTCTAACCCGTCTCCCTCTCTCCCTCTGTCTGACTGTCTGTCCTCACACTGACACTCTCCGACAAACAACAAAACAATAATAATAAAAGTCACGTTTCTCTCGTTCCAGGTCTTCAGGTGGTATTGAAGTCCATAATGAAAGCCATGGTGCCTCTGCTGCAGATCGGCTTGCTGCTCTTCTTCGCCATCCTCATGTTCGCCATCATCGGCCTCGACTTCTACATGGGCAAGTTCCATCGCACCTGCTTCAGAATCGACACAGGTATGCAAGAGGAAGGCGAGGATGATGACGTTACTTGATGTTAACATAGGCAGTTGATAGAACCGTAATCATATTTATCTTACAACTGATTGAGCTCTGCTTTAATGAAATGTACAGCACAAGGTACATACACACTTTACTCCTGTTCCTGACACATTTTCAGACTAGCCCCACTTCTATGATATCTTCCAATTATTTCCCCCCAATATTATTTGATCAAAAACAAATGGTACAAATGGTAGACATGCTTCACAGCTTTGACTTTTTTTGTAGATACAAAATGTATGTGAAGTGGGTTCAGGGATGTATGAGGGTCGGTCGGAGGATGGGTCCTGGCATTGTATTTGTTGTTTGTTTCTTCATCAGAAAGGTGCATAAGCATTTCAGTTTCATATACAGCATCTGTGAAACTCTATTCGAAAGTCACTCTGGATAAAAACATGAAATTATGTCAAATGTACTTGCTTAAATGTTGCCATTCTGTGTATCATTGCACTGGAACCCATATATTATGCATCTGATATTTAGCATTTTTACATAATACGTCCCTAGCCTTCTCTAGACATATCTCGGCGTGGTGTATCTTTGAGTATGTGATGGTGTGTGGATGTGTGTTTGTGGCTGTAGACGAGCAAGCAGCAGATTTCCCCTGTGGGCTGGAGGCTCCAGCGAGGACGTGCGCCAACGGCACCACCTGCAAGGAGTACTGGACCGGACCCAACTTTGGCATCACCAACTTTGACAATATCCTCTTCGCGGTTCTCACTGTTTTCCAGTGCATCACAATGGAGGGATGGGTGGACATTCTCTACAATGTGAGTCCACTTCTGAATGCTATTCCTTAAGCACCATGGGGGCACCGCCACGGTTTGTGGGCAGGATCAACTGGAGTCCGTCTTCCTGTACAGGCCAGCTAGCTACATTCCTTATCCTATGTGCAGATTGTGGGCTGCTCACAGAGGTTGACTTAACTTCCAGAAATAACAAACTCTTAATCAGCACATTCTTTGAACATCATGAAAGACAATGTCAGCTGCTCCTATCAATCACAGCTTCCGTATCAACAGAAATGCCGCACTGGCGCCGGCAAGACAGATTCGCTACTCGCTGCTTATTGGTTAGGACAAAACCAAATGATCCTAATTATATCATCTAACATGAACATGCTGTCAGGCTGAATGAAGGGACAGTCAGGCCACAATACACCTTCTGCTATTAATGATAATTACAATTGAGCAGGTAATCAAACAGGCGGGAAACACACAGAGACAGGAAGTGGAGATGTGAGTAACAAAATAAAACAAGGACAAAATGCAAAAACAAGACAAACTTAATCTGTGAAGCTTGACGAGATGTGACCATTCACAATAAATGCCATTACTGTTGTGCTTTAACTGCACAGTCTGGCTCTTATGCTAGCATTGGGTTATTGTCTTCACAGTGACTGTAGTTTTATATCTGTAGAGGTCTGATAACATTTAGTGTGATTCCCAATAAAAGAAGTTAAAAACCAGTCTAGAAAGTATGTCAGTGAGCATGAACAGACTAGTGTGCCTCCTTCCCCTCTCAGCCTTCCCCGGGGATGATTAGAGGCAGGCATAAGGAGGATGACTCACACACAGCCACAGCTCCCATCAGGAGCGCAGCAGCCTTACTGCTAGCATGAAACAAGTCACAGCTCTCTGACATTTGCATAAAGTCAAGATGAGATCATGCCAAGGAAACAATTATGCAATAGGTTAAATTATTAAACAGCTGAAGTGAGAAAAGAATGTGTGTTTAGCAGTGTGAGTTTGTCCTAGTAGGGTTGAAAGAGGGCAACAGAAACAGTGAGAGAGAGGGAGGAGGGAGATAGAAAGCACACAATATGTGGTAGATAGAGAACACGATGTACATGACGCCACCTATCAGAACACGATGTACATGA
>NW_022280202.1:143632-152436 GCF_004355925.1 Anarrhichthys ocellatus | reverse complement strand
ACGATGTACATGACGCCACCTATCGGAACACGATGTACATGACGCCATTATCAGAATACGAAGTACATGACGCCACTGTAACAGGTTCTCTGCTACTCGGTGGGTCTTGTGAGCACAATGATGCCAGCACACAGTTGAGTGACGGTTTCAAATGTTCTTTATTGTCATATAATCTGACTGGGCTTGGCCGTATGCTCTCCTGCCTTGCCTCCGAGCACACGCCGCGGGAGTTTGCAGTGATCTCCCGTCCTGCTGTACCAGCTGTCCCTCTCGCCTCTGTCCCTACTGGTGATTAAATACAGCCGAGAGTGAGACAATCAGGATCCGTTTCAGCTGCACCTAATTAAGTCTCTTCCCGGCACCGTTCCCTGAACCACTCCCACACTCCGTCCTCTCCACAGCTGAGCCCACCCACTCCCACCACAGCCCCCTATCGGAATACGATGTACATGACGCCACCTATCAGAATACGATGTACATGACGCCATTATCAGAATACGAAGTACATGACGCCACCTATCGGAATACGATGTACATGACGCCACCTATCGGAATACGATGTACATGACGCCATTATCAGAATACGAAGTACATGACGCCACCTATCGGAATACGATGTACATGACGCCATCTATCAGAATACGATGTACATGACGCCACCTATCAGAATACGATGTACATGACGCCACCTATCAGAATACGATGTACATGACGCCATTATCAGAATACGATGTACATGACTCCACCTATCGGAATACGATGTACATGACGCCACCTATCGGAATACGAAGTACATGACGCCACCTATCGGAACACGATGTACATGACGCCACCTATCGGAATACGATGTACATGACGCCACCTATCGGAACACGATGTACATGACGCCACCTATCGGAATACGATGTACATGACGCCACCTATCGGAATACGATGTACATGACGCCACCTATCGGAATACGAAGTACATGACGCCACCTATCGGAATACGATGTACATGACGCCACGTATCGGAATACGATGTACATGACGCCACCTATCGGAAATACGATGTACATGACGCCACCTATCGGAATACGATGTACATGACGCCACCTATCAGAATACGAAGTACATGACGCCACCTATCAGAATACGGAGTACATGACGCCACCTATCGGAATACGAAGTACATGACGCCACCTATCGGAATACGAAGTACATGACGCCACCTATCGGAATACGAAGTACATGACGCCACCTATCGGAATACGATGATTGTGTAGCAGATGACGACATTTATGAGAATACAAGAATATGAACCACTTCTAAAATTAGAATGGATAGGACTACCATACTTACCAGATACAATGATATAACACCACTTACCCGAAATGATTACTATGACATCACATATCAGAAAACAGTTAATAAGGGCAATTAGTAGAATATGATGAGAATGGAACAATTGCAGAATACACAGTAGTTATTAGAAAATACAATGGATTTAAGTAATTGGCAAAATAAATGAATATGTAGTAATAGAATACCTGGAAGTTAAGAATTAGCTGAAAACATGAATATTAGTAATTAGCTGAATTATATATGAATCAGATCTGATGAGTTATCTATGAATGGAATAACAGATAAAAAGGAAACAGTGAGCAGCAAAATAGACATTAAGCCAACACGTCACCACCAGTTTTATGCATTTATCGAGAATGAAAGCAGAAGCAGAAGCTCCAACACCAGTAATAACATGAGTTACGAGGGATTTAGGGAGAACTTAAAGAGTTATGGGCAGAGCCTGAACCATCAATTCATCTTATTGTGTCGAGCAGGTCAAGACTGAACTCTGTATGAACCCAACATGAGATTGCTCCACAATGCTGCCTCTGCTGCTACCAATGCAATTTCACTTAACAGATCACCTAATGCTGCTCTGCTGCAATTAATGCAATACCACATGACAGAGTAAAGTTACCAGCATGTGAGGTCATGAAGACTATAATACAATACATGGGGTTACAATACATGTATGTTAATAACCTTTATTTAACTAGGAAGACACACACTGAGACTAAACCTTTGTTTACAGTGACACCTAGCCAAGACAAATAGCAGCATCCAACACATGACAGGACAACAGTGTGAGGACACATTGGACCATGATACGCTGACAGTGACCAGCTTACCAGAGGTCAATTGGTGGGCTGGGCTAATGACCCATTCCCCACTTCTCCCCGACCTCCTCCTGACGGCTGTGCTCGGACTGCACACATCTTTGAACTCTGCCTTTTTTTTTTGTGATCCTATTCTACACCTAAAGATATTTGTCTATTACTGTGACAGATCTGACCACAGACAGTCAACCAAACAGACGTAACCGTAACTATACGTAAGTAATCGTAACTGCTTCTGTGGTAGTTCTGCTACAGAAGTTGCCTTCCATGATAAAGCACAAGGTGAAAACAATAGAAGCCACACACTGAGACGGCTGGTAACGAGTGCTTATCCAAGATATAACAGAATATAATATATATTGTAAAAGCTTTCAATGATCTGAATGATTATTGTGAACAGAAAGACATGAATGTAATGTCGAGGTCAGCTATGACCAGATACAAAAGGTGAAGCAAAAACACCCCCAACAGTTAGTTGTAGATGTAAATAGAATCTAAGCAAGGCACATTTGCAGAGCTAGCACTTCCAGTTAACTGTGTGATGCTATCGCATGCATCTTGAAGAGGAATGCTCACATTGAGGACTGCTGAAGTCTGATGTACTCATGAGAGTGTTTGTGTTCCTGTTGCTGGCCACAGACATGAGAGCTTCAGCGGTCAGATGTCTCACACGATGCAGATTATATCAGATCTGGAGTAAAAAAAGATGAAACGATCCCTTATTAGTCCGCTGTGGGGAGATTTGTTCTCTGCATTTGACCCATCCCTGTATATATGGGAGCAGTGGGCTGCCCTGAGAAGCACCCGGGGAGCAACAGTTAACTGTAGTTTGATTCAGCCATCACACCTGATGTCCTTGCTTCTCTGTGCTGATTTCATAGATTTATATTAACAAGGAATCTGCATCTGGGTTAAAAGATGGATCATTTTTTTCAAGTCTGTCTTTAAACAATACTTACTCTTCAATTATGTGTTGTTTCAATTGGTCTTCTCTCCACACTTTCTAATGTAAATTCAATGTAGATGATGGGGACAATATCCACATTCTGTGTAGAACGCATTCAACTAAAGTTAATATGAGGACTAGGCAGGCTGCATTTCAAATCAAGTGGATTGTCAGTACACGTGATGTTCCAGCAGTCGGGGTAAGACAAATGCACATCTTGTGTTCCTGTCCCTCTGAAGCAGCCTTCATACAGTGTGGTTACACGAGGAAGGGATCATCACTTGCATGTGAATATTATATGAAAACTAAGGCTACATCCACACTACTACGTTTCCATTTAAAACGCATATGCTTTGCTACGTTTATGTCTAGCGTCCACTATATCCCGAAGTTTTAAATCTCCAAAAAACGGAGGGGTTTGGAACTGCTACTGAAGTAAGTAAGTTAGAGACTCTTGGGCTACCTCGTAAATGTGGATGGGTGGAACCGGAGCCCTTTGAAGACGATGACGTAGACACCCATGTTCGCTACTTGATTGGGTCACATCAGTCATGACGTGTCCTTCTTTGATTCGTCACGCCGCTGGAACAAAACAAACAACAGCCTTGAGTATCGATGAAGTACCAGAGGTTAATTCAACACGGACAACAGATTACAGGCGTGGCTCACCGTCTTTTCTATTCTAGCAGATGTTGTGCAGTTAAATTCTGCATTTTATAATGCGATGGCGAAATCGACAAACTCAAAGATTCAAAACGGCAGTCCACCAACGAATGGGTGACATCCCTATGACTACGTCCACTTCTTATATCCAGTCTATGGTCAGGGTTAGTTAGGGTCACACACGCAGATACAGTGTGTAGAGCATACACTCCCACTTGTACCGCTGCAACCCCTGTCTCCTCAGCGGGCTCACTGATATATTGAGTCGAGCAAATCTCCATTTCTTGCAGTACCGTAATTCCTTAAAATGAAAAAGATCAAAGATATAGTTTATTCAAGTATCAGCCGTCTCAGATCAAGTCCACACACAGCTGCTCCAGAGTGATTTCCTGCTCTGTGTCTAGTCTCCCAGGAAGTATGGGTGTGGCCTTACAGATGAATTGATGGCTGTTGTTGGGCTTACACTTTCAGGGGCAGAACAGGGCTGCTAATGGCTTTTGTGCTCTCTGCATTCTGTTGGCCAAGGTCTGAGGCAGCCTCACCCTGACACCAGATAATGCGCTACCATGCCCAGCCCTCTGCAGCCACGTCCAGCTCAGAGCTACATTATGATGGATGATTCCACCTTTCTGATACAGCGCCTTCTTCACTGGCAGCAGGTCAACATAGATCACACAACCCCTTGCCCTGTTACTGCCTGTGCCATGTTGACTTTGCAGTGAAGTAGACTGTCTGATGGCCCTTAACCCCAAATTGCTCCCGCAGGCGGTTCTGGCGGTGAATGACTGTTAGATAGTCCTGATGGGCAGGTGGCACTTTGCATGGTAGCTCCTGTCAACAGTGTGTGAACGTGTGAATGATGACATGTAGTGTTAAAGCGCTTTGATAAAAGAACTCTACAAGTACAGTCCACTTACCATTGTAGACCCAACACCTGTCTGTGATCTGATCGTCTCCCTGTTCATTTGTTTTTACAATGTTCATTGTTGACAAACAAGCCTAATGCGGCGCGTAGATTACATACAAAGTCTATGCACAGACGCGATGAGACTGGAGTGACGCGAATTCAATCGCACCATTCGCGCGATAGCCTATCAGCGTTGAGATGCTCCCCCTGTCATCAGTGACGTCCGGCCGTTATTGAATCAGGAAACAAATACTGTAGCCGTCTGTGTTCGCCCAGAGCTCTACGATCCCTCATATTAGTAGAGACCAAACTATGTGTAAATGTAGAGCAACTGAGGAAGACAGTAGCTGTGCAATGAGAAAATAAGATGATGGGGAAATCCGTCAGGGCCAGCAGAGAAGGCCCTGACGGCCCACCACTGATTTTTAACCATTATCTCACACACCTTTAATTTAATGCTATGACCTAAAAAAGAATACATCATGTTTCTACAATTTTATTCTTAAAATCATGCTTTTAAAAGAAAGAAAGAGAGCTTACCAAATCAGTCACCAAACAAAGGCTGGCCTCGAGGTAGATCAGCTGCTCTCAGGTTTGTCTGAGTTCAGGAGGAAAGGCCCAGGTGACCGTCCCACCCCATTGTATTGTCTGCCCCCTGTTGGTCCTCATGGTAGGCTGCGTTTTACCTGACTGCGGTATTTGAACTGGGAAAAAAGGCGCGTTCGATGTGCGGATCCGCCTGGTGTCCGCAGCGAGTCCGCTGTTTCACGGTGCGCGATCCGTGGGCGGCCCGTATCCGGTGCGCATGGCCGAACTGAGTGTGACAGAACGGCGGATCTGCCGACCTGAAGGCGGATCCGCCCCGGAGTCGACTGCTATCTGGGTAGTAAACCAGCTAGACACCGTGAATACACCTCGATAGAATACTCAGAGCTCCTCCGGACTATGTTATGAAATAGACAAGACGGCGTTTAGTTTCCAGGGATATCTGTGACTTCCACAACAGGTACTAAACAGAAATAGGTTATTTTTTCCATGGCTGATGGCGGACATAAATGGCTTAAGTTAATAACGGCTTCCAGGGCAATAAGCCACGCCCCCTCTCCTCTGTTGTTTGGCTATTGAAGAACATTTGCAGAAGTCTGGTTTAGATGTAAACGTGTGAGTGGCCTGTACACACACACACACACACACACACTAATATAAATACCAGTACTTCTGATGATGATATTGAATACTGTAAAAATGTTATTAATCTGTCAAAGTTTTGACATTTATCTTGTGCGAGAGAAGAATCCCCAACACAGAAGACTGTGTTCACATGTGATACAGGCCAGATGTTGCAGCTGAGCCGCCCTTGTATGGTCACATTGTGTTACATCCTCTACACCAACGCCAACCTGTCTTACAGGATGCGGCCAATGTGGCCACATCCTGTCTACATACCTGTCTGTTCTTGTACAGGGATGCTTCATGGGCTGTATGTCACGGCCAGGCCGTGCCTCCTGCTTGTCTCGTGTGTGTATCTTATGGGCAGGGCTTCGACCTGGTCTCCTCCCGGCTTCCTAATTACAACTCACCTCACCTGCCCAGTCAAGCCAGCTGCACTCCATCAACTCATCAACCCAACAGTATATCTACCCCGGTTCTTCATCCACTCTTCGCCAGATCATTGTTTACAGCTCACGCGGTAGCTAGTAGTTCTTGGCCGCTCTGTTTGAAGTTAATTCAGAGTTTTCCTCAAGTGTTGTTTCAGCGCTTTAACCCTGTCTCTCTGTTCCTTCAGTTTTTCCATCCTCCCGGTTCCCCAGTCTGCCTGCCCTGCCCTACCTCCTCCTGCCTGGATTCCACCCTCACCCTCCCTGGACTTACCCGCGGTGCTCTGGTCATTCCCCCCCCTTGGTTTCCTGTAAATAAACCTTTCACCTATAATCCCTGGTCCGTGCCTGCATTTGGGTCCACACTCACAGCCCCGTGACAGAAGCCATGGGCCAGCTTCGAGTTTCCAGGCCCTTCCTGCTGTCCCTGTTCCCTGCTCTCCAGCAGAGGAACCCATGCAGCTGGGCAGAGCATGCCTTTCTGCAGAGGAGCGCCTCCGCAGGATCAGAGCAGGAGTGTGCATTTATTGTGGCCAGGCTGGTCATTTCCTGGCCTCCTGCCCCCAGCGGCCAAAAGAGGAGGCTCGTCAGTAGAGGTGGGGATACTGGTGAGCCAAACTACTCCCTCTTCAGTCCCACAGACCAGAATGCAGCTTGAGGCTACCCTCATGTGGAACCAACAATCCCTTCCCCTACGTGCCTTAGTGGATTCAGGAGCGGATGAGAGCTTCATCGACTCAGGCCTGGTTTCCCAAGCTGAAATCTCCATCCAGCCACTAAACACTCCCCTCCGGGCCTACGCTCTAAACGGGAGGCTTCTCGCTCATGTTAGCCATGTCACGGAACCACTGCACCTGGTGTTGTCGGGTAATCGCCACGAGTTCATTCAGCTCCATATCATATCCTCCCCTCACACCCCCTTGGTTCTCGGTCAGACCTGGTTAAGGCTCCACAATCCCCAGATTGATTGGTCGAAGAGTAGGGTTCAGAGCTGGAGCTCTTTTTGTCATTCCTCATGCCTGAGATCTGCCCGAGCTCCAACAGAAGGCGATGCCCCCGCGCTTGCCACCGAACCCCTGGATCTGTCAGCTGTTCCCTCGATGTATCAGGATATAAAGGAGGCTTTTAGCAAGAAGCAGGCTCTCTCTCTACCCCCGCACCGACCCTATGATTGTCCCATTGACCTGCTGCCTGGTGCTCCTTTACCCGCTAGTCGGTTGTACAACCTGTCTCGCCCGGAGCGGGAGTCCATGGAGACTTGCATACGAGACTCTCTAGCAGCAGGTATAATTAGGCCGTCATCCTCCCCGGTTGGCGCTGGGTTTTTCTTTGTGTCCAAGAAGGACCGTACCCTCTGTCCCTGTATAGACTACCGGGGGTTGAATAACATAACAGTTAAAAACAAGTATCCTCTTCCCCTTATAAACTCAGCTTTCGAACCACTACAGGGAGCCACCATCTTCTCAAAACTCGACCTCCGAAATGCATATCACCTGGTCCGTATCAAGGAGGGAGATGAGTGGAAGACTGCTTTCCGGACCCCCCTGGGTCACTTTGAGTACCTGGTCATGCCTTTTGGGCTGACTAATGCCCCTGCAGTTTTCCAGGCTCTTATTAATGATGTCCTTCGCGATTTCCTAAACCGATCTGTTTTTGTTTATATAGATGACATCTTAATCTTCTCCCGGAACACTGAGGAACTCATTCGGCACATGAGACAGGTTCTCCAGCGGCTACTGGAGAACAAGCTCTATGTTAAAGCGGAGAAGTGTGACTTTCACGTGGCTTCGGTGGAGTTCCTGGGGTACATCATCGAGAGCGGGCAGGTGAGGACGGACCCAAGGAAGACTCAGGCAGTGGCAGTGGCCCAGACCCACCTCCCTCAAGCAGCTCCAGCGGTTCCTGGGGTTTGCCAATTTTTACAGGAGGTTTATCCGCGACTACAGCAGAGTGGCTGACCCCTGACCCAGCTCACGTCTCCCAGAAACTCCTTCTCTTGGACCTCTGCAGCAGATGCCGCTTTTGCTGAACTGAAGAGACGCTTTACTACGGCGCCTGTCCTCATTCATCTGGATACCACACGTCAATTCATCGTGGAGGTAGACGCTTCGGACTCGGGAGTGGGGGCCGTCTTGTCCCAGCGCTCGGCTGCAGATAAGAAGCTCCATCCTTGTGCCTTCCTCTCCCGCCGTTTGTCCCACGCGGAGCGGAATTATGATGTTGGCAACCGGGAACTGTTGGCAGTGAAACTTGCCCTGGAGGAGTGGAGACACTGGCTGGAGGGAACGGAACAACCATTCATTGTGTGGACAGATCACAAGAACCTGGCCTATATCCAGACTGCCAAGCGCCTCAATTCCCGCCAAGCCCGGTGGGCGTTGTTCTTCGGTCGATTCGACTTCACGCTCACCTACTGACCCGGTTCCAAGAACCTTAAGCCCGATGCCCTTTCCAGGGCATTCATGTCTGACCACCACCCCCCCGACCCAGAGTCCATACTCCCTTCATCATGCATTGTGGCAGCAGTG
>NW_022280202.1:120673-123632 GCF_004355925.1 Anarrhichthys ocellatus | reverse complement strand
ACTTCAGGAGCTTGACGGACTGGTGACTGGAGGTGCAGCTGTTGGTGTACAGGGAGAAGAGCAGAGGGGAAAGAACGCAGCCTTGGGGGGAACCGGTGCTGATGGTCCGGGAGGCTGAGACGTGTTTTTGTAACGGGTTGTATATGGACCCAAATGCAACACACCAGATTCCAGGGATCTTTGGCTTTATTGCAAACCTCCAGATACAGCAGGCAGAGTTTAATCAGAGTCAGGATCAGAAGGCTGGTGGGTTTACCGGGAGTCAGGCAAGGCGGGTAGAACAGGGGCAGGCAGGGTCGAGAACAGGCGATCAATCCGTGGGAGCGTGCTGGAGAGTCTGGTATGGAAAAACCGAAGAACAATCTGGCAAATGTGTCTGGAAGGCAGGAGTCTATATAGGGGCTTGATTACTGATCAGAGGCAGGTGAGTGAACAGGTGAAGGGAGTTTAGACTGATGAGGAGGGAGTGACTGACAAGAAGAATGAGGAGGGTGTGGAGCTGAACTGTGACAGTTTTCCCAGCTTGACGTGCTGCTTCCTGTCAAACAGGAAGTCAATGATCCACCTGCAGGTGGAGTCGGGCACGTGCAGCTGGGAGAGCTTGTCCTGCTGCATAGATGATGGTGTTGAAAGCAGAGCTGAAGTCCACAAACAGGATCCTGGCGTAGGTTCCTGGGGAGTCCAGATGCTGGAGGATGAAGTGAAGGGCCAAGTTGACTGCATTGTCTACAGATCTGTTGGCTCTGTAGGCGAACTGCAGGGGGTCCAGGCGTGGGTCGTGAGGGTTTTTAGATGGGACAGGACCAGGCGCTCAAAAGACTTCATAACCACAGAGGTCAGGGCGACGGGCCTGTAGTCATTTAGTCCTGTGATCCTTGGTTTTTTGGGGACGGGGATGATGGTGGAGGTGTTGAAGCAGGCTGGTATGTGACATGTTTCAGTGAGGTGTTGAAGATGTCTGTAAACACCGGAGACAGCTGATCAGCACAATGCTTCAGGATGGAGGGGGAGACAGAGTCTGGGCCGGCTGCTTTGCGGTGGTTCTGACAGCATAAGCAAGGGATGTAGACAGGTGAGACAGATCTCTTTAGGTCTGCCCTGTGAAGCTCCAGATCATTTAGCTCCCACTAGACTAGTCACTCCAGTGTTAGTCCAGGGTCGGCCAAAACTCTTGATCGTCGGCCATTTACAGACAAATGTAAGGAGTCAAGGGCCAAACAGAAGTAAATATTCAACCAGTTAACACTGCAGAAAATCTGTGTTTCAATCAAAATAACTACACAACAGCACGAAACAGTTTGACGTTATAGTCATGTATTGGTTTTCCCACATATTATGAAAGGTCATGTTGTATTCGCTGCTGTAACATTGGATTTAAATGAATTCAATACAATACTTAAACTCTAATACAGTGCATGGCCTAAGTGTCCAGTTCAAATTTAACAAGATACATGTAAATGTAAGATTTAAATCTGTATGTCTGACATCAAGGTGTAACAAACGGAACAGGGAAGATACTGCCATCTGTGCCAATACACTGAGTCAGTAAAGTCAGTTTCAACTAGGATGTGTGCTGAATATACATCCATCCATCCATCCATTTTCCACCGCTTATCCAGGGTCGGGTCGCGGTGGCAGCAGGCCAAGCAGGCTGACCCAGACCTCCCTCTCACCGGCAACATGTTCCAGCTCATTCTGGGGGATCCCGAGGCGTTCCCAGGCCAGCTGGGAGATGTAATCTCTCCAGCCCCGGGGTCTCTTCCCAGTTGGACGTGCCTGGAAAACCTCCAGTGGGAGGCGTCCAGGAGGCATCCTAATTAGATGCCCGAACCACCTCAGCTGACTCCTTTCGACGCAAAGGAGTAGCGGCTCTACTCCAAGCTCCCTCCTGATGACCGAGCTCCTTACCCTATCTCTAAGGCTGAGCCCGGCCACCCTACGGAGGAAACTCATTTCGGCCGCTTGTAGCCGCGACCTTGTCCTTTCGGTCACGACCCAGAGTTCGTGACCATAGGTGAGGGTAGGAACGTAGACCGAGTGGTAAATTGAGAGCTTTGCCTTCCGGCTCAGCTCCCTCTTCACCAAGACGGTCCGGTACAGCGCCTGCTTTACTGCTGCAGCCGCACCGATCCGTCTGTCGATCTCCCGCTCCATCTTACCCTCACTCGTGAACAAGACCCCGAGATACTTGAACTCCTTCGCTTGAGGTAGACACTCCGTCCCCACCGGCCATGGTGCTCCGGCAGAGCACCATGGCCTCAGATTTGGAGGTGCTAACTCTCATCCCCGCCGCTTCACACTCGGCTGCAAACCGCCCCAGTGAATGCTGGAGGTCATGATCCGAGGAGGCTAACAGGACCACATCATCTGCAAATAGCAGAGAGGCGATCCCGAGACCCCCGAAACTGATGTTCTCCGCCCCCAGGCTGCGCCTAGATATCCTGTCCATGAAAATCACGAACAGGACCTGAATATACAGTGCAATTTATTCAAAATATGTTCAAGCTACTTTCTAGATTATTAAAAAATGACGAGGGGCCATTTTAAAACGGGCAGCGGGCCGCAGTTGGCTCGTGGACCGTAGTTTGGCCACCCCCAGTCCTTTTGACCCCAGGCTTCTTTTCATGCACTTCACAAGTATTTTATTAGTATATCTGGATATATCCACATGTTAAAACAGTATTTTCATACTTACAATATGCAGCTATACTGTATGTTTATCATTTGATACAGCAAATGATATATAATCTAATATATTCAGAATGTATAACCATTAAAAAGCTCCAATGTTTGACATATTTTAAATTGACAGTTTAAACTCCATGTCTGTTTGGGTAACTGTTGGACCTTTCAGCAGCTTCTCCTGAGTCAGCAGTATGTGTCTGATACAGATCATTTCCACTGGCATTCCCTGTGTGTGTGTGTGTGTGTGTGTGTGTGTGTGTGTGTGTGTGTGTGT
>NW_022280202.1:103399-120663 GCF_004355925.1 Anarrhichthys ocellatus | reverse complement strand
GTGTGTGTGTGTGTGTGTGTGTGTGTGTGTGTGTGTGTGTGTGTGTGCGCGTGTGCGCGTGTGTGCGTGCGCATTCTCCTCTTGAGCAGGCCACACTGCGTCCAATCAGAAGCCTCAGTGATTGTGGTACACATACGTAACCTGCATTGGAGGTCTCTCTTTGCTGCACCACGACAATATATGATTGCAACTAATAACAAACCAAAAAGTTCCCAGAGCACACGTTGACATATTCAGTTGATTTGTTGACCATCAGTCCAAAATCTAAAGATCGTTGCAGCCGTAGTTATAGGAATAAACAGCTCCATCTATACGTAAACATATATCCCTGTGAGAATATGAACAGCAGGCTCCTTGTTGTTTTATGGTCCATACAATACATACAGTATAACTACATCACATGATACAGAGATGCAGTCTTACTCATTAGACCTTTGCTTTATTTTGAAAATCTTCCCTTTTCTGACTTTACCTCACTGGAGCTTCATTTGAATTGGCATATAATTCAACATGAATATTGTTACAATTAAATAAAGAACACGTTTGTATATGTGCAGGTTGAATGAAGGCGTCTCACAGACTGACTAATAAATGAACGGATAACGAATAAGGTGAACTGGTCACATATGGAACTTGACAGTCAGAAACAAGTTATTACAGATTCCCCACATGCAGAATAAAAGAGGAAGATTGAGCTTGAAGAAAAGAGATGAATCAGAACAGCTGCCTTATGATGGTGTGATTGATTTCTTCTATGTTGTCCTCACAGTGCTGAAAAGGGCCAAGAAGAGTAAGAATGACCTCATCAATGCAGAGGAAGGCGAGGACCACTTCACTGACATCTCCTCTGTTGGTGAGGACGACACCTGAGACACAACCTCCCAAACGTCTTGAAGAAAAGCCAAACAGCGAGTTCACAGCGCAGGCAGCTCGGTGGACGTGTTGCTCTATGGGACAGGTTGTCCCTAGTATAACACTGACTCTCATAGCGTACACCATTGTGTTGAGTTAAGGTAGCTTAGCACAAAGAGCTACATAGGCAACATTAGGAATATCTTAAGACAATACATTCAGAGTTTTCTATCAACTTCATCCGAGGATGCAGCCATTCTCCAAACACACTCTTCACTGTGTTCATGAAACAGCATCAGTGCTGAGTGAGGTCTTCTTCCTCCTTGTGTTGAGATGTTTTTAGAGCGCCTGAAGAGATCTCATTATCCAGCAGTTCCTAATTAACACCAACGATTCTCTCTCTTTCTTACCCCTCAGATGTGTCTTCACTGCATCAGTGCAGGTCCTACCTGACGTAGAATGAATAAGAATCTTCATGTTAATGTTGATTATCAAACTGATAAGGAAACCATGGGTCATATTCTGAATATCGAATGAGTTAGTGTGGATCTGCAGCTGATTCAGTGTGAGTCAGATGTCTGATTAAAATAGATGAGGAGATGAGGAGCCCACTCGTCCTCCTGTGCTAGTGATGAAGTTCTAATAGAGCTTCTCCTTCTCTTTTGTGTCCAGTCCCACTTGAGCTTTGGGCTTAATTTAAGTAACAGAAGGTTTGATGTAGTTCAGGCTGAAGGCACTGTGCTCTACACAGCTTCACTTTGCTACTTGGCAGGTAAAGCTCATGAGAATATGAAAAAGTTATTTTATATTTTCATTTCAGTTCATAATTCTTAGTGTTTGAGTGGAGCTCACCTCTCTAACGTATGGGCTGGATGTGTGTATGGAGCACACTGCTCTGCAGTTAGTCCACCCTCTTGATGTTGTGAGACCACCGTAGTTCAAGACTTGGTAACTTTATTGCATCGCGTATGTTTTTGCTCCCACTGCCCCCCCAGGCTCGCCGTTTGCCCGGGCCAGCTTGAAGAGCAAGAACGAGAGCTCGTCTTACTTCAGGAGGAAAGAGAAGAGGATGCGCTTCACAATCCGCCGTCTGGTCAAGTCCCAGAGCTTCTACTGGACTGTGCTGTGTCTGGTTGGCCTCAACACGCTGTGTGTGGCCATCGTACACTATGACCAGCCTGACTGGCTCACCTTTGCACTCTGTGAGTTCCAGCAGCTTATTCATAGTGAATCATTGTCATGTAACCCAATATTCCTATATGCCACTATTTATCCTACCAATATTATTATATTTGACCATTCATTTGAATGGGGGGGGGGGTTAGATTTCCTAACTTCAAGTCACTGTAACGTAACCTTGCCGGCATGCTATATTGAGTGAACCTGCTTTCTCTACTTCCTGTTTGCTTCCTCATCTGCTCAGGCATATAGAACACGTTGGTATCCTGCTTTAGACAGATGTGCAAACATATATCATACAAGTACTATTGTACATTTCAGCACATACACCTCACACACTCCATCATGGCAGTGCACAGCATTGTGTTCTCAAACAATAGACTCTTTCTATGTGTTATTTGCTGAGGGCACAGCTGAACGGGCAGCAGTAGGTGCTCTATTGAATGGTAGAGATGAGCAGGAGGCCCTCTTAAACCCGGGGCATTGATCTGTGTGTGTCCTTATTGTCCCTGCACAGACCTAGCAGAGTTTGTCTTCCTGGGCCTGTTTCTGGCAGAGATGTCCATGAAAATGTACGGCCTCGGACCCCAGAACTACTTCCACTCGTCATTCAACTGTTTTGACTTTGGGGTGAGTCATCCTGTTGAGCTGGGAGTTCAATCAGTCCCCAGTGGATGTCAGAGTGTGAGCATGCGTAGAGTCATTTAAAGGTTTTAGAAAGAATGCCTGTTTATGGCCAGAGTAGTACAATATCTGGAGCGTTTGGAAATGAAAGCTGTGTTTGCAGGTGATCATTGGCAGTATTTTTGAGGTGATTTGGGCTGCCATCAAACCCGGGGCCTCATTTGGGATCAGTGTCCTGCGGGCTCTGAGGCTGCTCAGGATCTTCAAAGTCACAAAGTGAGTCATCACGACTGTCTACCTGTGCGGGACACTCGTTATGCCAGAATATCGCTGCATCTCTTCATATGTCTGTGTGCGTAGGTACTGGAACTCTTTGAGGAACCTGGTCGTCTCCCTTCTCAACTCCATGAAGTCGATCATCAGCCTGCTGTTCCTCCTCTTCCTCTTCATCGTGGTCTTCGCTCTGCTGGGCATGCAGCTCTTTGGTGGCCAGTGAGTCATTTGTTTCTCCTGCTGCTGCTCATGAGTTCTACCGTTTGTTTAAGATTGATGCAATTTGCATAACAATTATCAAAGTTGTAACTCTGATCTGAACACCACTGTTCATAGATAGGAAAGAGGTAATATTCTGTGCCAGGTCATCCTCCACTCAACATCTGTTCTCCCCAGCTGCAATGCTGCTGCTGCAGCAGTCAGCAATGGGAGTCAGTCCATTACCTTCTGCACCTTATGTTAAGCAATAATTATTCATCTGTCAGAAGATGTTTGTTTGCCCGAATACACTGAACCATGAATATTTGGAAAATTTAAATATTTTTATTTACTTACTACTTTTATTATTGTTTTGTTGGTTTTAGTATTGTTTACTCAGCTAGTTATTATTGTTATCATTATGTATAGTAAATAATAATAAAACAGACATTACTGAGGCTCAGACTGTCCCAGTGTGTGTGTATCCCTGGAACACTGACGCTCTCCTCTGGTCCAATCATACACAGATAGAAACGCTGTGGACACAGGCAAACACTAATGCAAATTGCATAAAACATTTTAGAAATCAGCACTGTATCAGAGCATCACTGACTGATGACATTTCTGAGTAGACTTCAACCTATTTGAAAAAGTATTTATGAAAGGTGTGAGAATTGAGCAAAAGCAGTCCAGAGTTCAGAGATGAGATGAGATGGATGATAACTGATAACTCTTTCAGAAACATGCAGCAGCAAGTGTAAACATTTAAGCCAAAGATAATTAAACTAAACCATAAGGAAATAAACCCATATTACACATGCTGCTGGAACACATGCAGTGTTCTACCTCTACTGTCTTTTAATGAGATCTAGACTAAAGAAAAGTTCTCGTGCATTTTGAGAAGGCACGAGAATCGGGGCGTGCTCTCTAACTAGGTCCCGGTAGACACAGAATGTCAGCAATAGCACAGCTCATCTATTTAAGAAGAATAACCACTCAGAGATCAGCCGTGAGGGCACACAGACGACTCAGATGTAATCGACATATATTGTGCTGCAGACGATGAGCTCCTCCATCTTCCAGAAGGTGGAGGAGGGACTGTGACTGTGTTGTGGCTTTACAGCTTGATTACATTCCTCCCTGCAGATTTAATTTTGAAGATGAAACGCCGACAACCAACTTCGACACATTCCCAGCAGCGATCCTCACCGTGTTCCAGGTAAAGGTCAACTCCATCATGCTCTTTGCCTGCTCTGCTTGTACTGAACCACTGAACTGACTCAGAGACTGTGTCTCCTGCAGATCCTCACTGGGGAGGACTGGAATGCAGTCATGTACCACGGGATCGAATCACAGGGGGGCGTTCGCCGGGGAATGTTCTCCTCAATTTATTTCATCGTTCTCACTCTCTTTGGGAACTGTATCCTGCTATCACTGTTACCTCTGTGGTTGACTGGCAGCCGTGTCACTTGATTCTGTCTTTATCGATCTGATCTTTTCCTTACACCACAAATAACCAGACACGCTTCTCAACGTATTCTTGGCCATTGCTGTTGATAACCTCGCCAATGCCCAGGAGCTCACTAAGGTGCAGTATTCATTTATAGCTTGAGACACTCTGGCTTCATAGCTGATTACAGGAAGAGAGAGAGACAGAAGCACCGTCTCACCACCGCATCCTTCAGTAAAGTACTGTACCGCGCCGCTTTGGCCGATTGCTTACACACTTGTTGTGGAATTTGGCTGATTGGGTCAAAACTCAACACAGAAGCCAAAAGGGACACAAGAATATTTCACTTCCTGTCAAAATGAAACTCTGCATCCAATCCGATCAATCCTTTTTCAAAACGGCATTTTTGCAACAAAATGAAACACACGCGCATCATCTGAATTGTTCTGTCAAAGCAACAACATACTGCTGTCTTTGGTACTTTGTTTTTAATTTCCTTCATGTGTGTGTGTGTGTACTTCATGTGTGTGTGTATGTATGTTTGTATGTGTGTGTATGTGTGCATGTATGTGTGTGTACTTCATGTGTGTGTGTGTGTGTATGTATGTTTGTATGTGTGTGTACGTGTGCATGTATGTGTGTGTACTTCATGTGTGTGTGTGTGTGTATGTGTGTATGTATGTTTGTATGCATGTGTGTGTGTGTGTACTTCATGTGTGTATGTATGTTTGTATGCATGTGTGTATGTGTGCATGTATGTGTGTGTATGTATGTGTGTGTGTATGTGTGTATGTATGTGTGTATGTATGTGTGTGTGTATGTGTGCATGTATGTGTGTGTGTTTTTCCACACACTGTTCAGGATGAAGAAGAGCAAGAGGAGGCCATCAATAAGAAGCTTGCACTCCAGAAGGCCAAGGAGGTAAAGGAGGTCAGCCCCATGTCAGCCACTAACATTTCCATCACAGCGTAAGTCAACTTCTTCTAATGTTCGTCTCTCTCAGCACACACACACACACACACACACACAGAAGACAGGATTCCAGGCCTCTTTGTTCTGTAGCTATGTTGCTCTTGCTAAAGACCATTTCTGTGTAATGCCAATCCACACACTGTTATTCAGTGCCCACATATTGTTTTGGTTTGGATTAATAACTTTTAACTCTAGCCTAAATAATGTAAACAACATATATAGCAGACGGCAGAATATAAAACAACTCTGCACATAATAATTCAGCACTTCAATATTGCAACACACACAAGGAGCAGTCCATGGCTATAGCTACATGGAGAGTGAATATTGGATTTGTATACTTCAGGTGGACATAAACCCTTTTCTAAATGAATGTTAGTGCTAATGTTGTTTGCTGAATGTGTCAATAGAAAACTGCTAACATGTTCATTATAACAAGTTTAATATAATAATCTGTCAGTGTTGTGATTTTGACTTATTTAGATGCCTATAAGTGGCTAAAGAAATACATTAATGCATCCAAACCTACTGCAAGAGCTACTAGACAACTCTTTTTTAAAGTTGAAGTTGTGGCCCATTTAAACCAGTTAAATGAACTCTAATCTAAAGATTCTCACACACAGAAAAACAGCAGGCCATTTTACCATCAGTAGAAGTATAAAGTAATTACATAGAAAAGTTTTTAATCAGAACATGCCAAGTACACCTGATCTCAAATCCGTAGTCTTGACCATATCCAGTACATTTGACCAGTGGCAGGCCGTGCATGTTATAGCTGGGCCTTCAGTGCTGTCCTTCAGCTGAAACACCTCCTAATAATCTCATGATGGCGCCACAGCTACGGTTATTTGTTTCTAGTGGTGTAACAATACACGTATTCGTATTAAACCTTTCAGTACGAGGCTTACTAACCGAACAATACCTTTTGAATAATACTAGTGCATTTGGAAAATGCAGAAGCTTAAATTGTGGGAAACATAATGTTTTCTGTGAGGCACCGTGTGTGTTCTGGGAGGCTACGCTAAACTAGCTCAACAAACAATAACTCCGCACATGACGGGATGCTTCGTAATTAACGGACAATGCATATAGTCCAAATCTATATAACACAATGACGAGAACAAACTCACACAAACTCGCATTCTGCTGCACACTGGAGGGCCATTCAGATGTTAGATGTAAAGAAACAAACCAGTTGACTTAAAGACAAACTCCATCCTCCTTTCTTTGTTGACTAAGAGTTTAATCCGGTTAAATCACAACTCACTAATCAGTTTCTCCTCCTTCAGCCATTGAGTGTCACAATTCTCACGTGCTCGCCCACTGACCAATCACAGCACACGCTGCACCTCACTGCAGAGCTGCACCTGCACACTGAGCTGCACGTAATGCTGACGTAGCTATAGGCCAGCTAGCAGGCTCTGACACGTCAAAGAATACGCCCAACATGTCAAACTAAAGACCTGATTGGTTGAACACTATGACAATCATCAATATCGTCCCCATTCACTTAAAGTGCACATGGATTCACTTGTGAGTCTGCAGGCCTCTGCCTCTGTTCTTACCTAGAGACACAGAGGTGAAATCTGATTGGATAAAAGCTCTACTTAAAACAAGCTGCACTGGAAGCAGAGCAACTGAGGAAGACAGTAGCTGTGCAATGAGAACATAAGATAATGGGGAAATATTTATATAAATTATAATACATGTAGTGTATTTAAGAACAATGATTAAATTATAAAATAGTTATAACTTTGTGCTGGTCTTTGCATTCCTTGTTAAGTGAAATGTTGCTCGTGCAGAGATGTCAGTATTACGTTGCTCTATCACGTCTTAGATTGATGGTATATCTACTAACTGTAACCATGGCAGTCAAAGTGTCGCTGACGCTCCATTTGCTCTCTGGTTCAGGCTCAGCCATGTGTTTCTGAGCTCTGACTGTCCATTGCATTGAATTGTGATGGGAGCCTAAAAGACACAGAGAAGATGGTGTCTGGCTGTTCTTCTGACTTCATCCTCTATGATGTTCCCTCTCCCCCATTTTTGTTCTGTGCATGTGCAGTTTTCTAACACGCGGTCGAGGTAACACGCACTCTAGCAGCTCATCCGTCTGCAGCGTTAACTCACTGTGAGTTGTTACCTCTCTGTTACAATGTTTGAATCCTCCCATCACCTCCTCTGTCTAACCATGTCTTCCTCTGGTGTCATAATGTCATTCTTCTGTATAAATTGTCCGAAATAACATGATGTGATCACACCTTCTGATAGCGTCCGTTTCAATATCTCCGTTCCTGTGTTCTGTTTTTATTGTTTCCCGTAGATTTGAAGATAGTACATATCGTTGTTCACACTGTATGTGTTGATTATGTACATTTTCAGTTGTGATTCATTTCCCCAAGCTGGTTTTAAATAAGCTTTGGGCTTGTTTTATGCAGATGAAGAACACGACTGCTTAGTGGAAGCAAAGACAGATGCTGAGTGACTTCCTAGTTAAATACAGCAGTTGTTGAGTTACTAGCCTTCTTCATCGTCACTAAAAGAAGCTTTACTAACTTAATAACCATGAAGAAGAGGTAGTCACAATAATAAGACGACCAGATACTTTACACTCTACCACACTACATCCAAAATGGATTATTAAATGACTTTAAGACGACTAAGAGGCGGCTATAAGTTGTGTAATATGCACAACTTTGTTGCCTTCAAGCAAGAGAGGGTTTACCAGCCACGTCTTAGATCAGATCACACATCACCACTCTCTTATTATAAAGCATTTGGGCACATTGTTGTAATTTCATTTGGAGAAATCAAATTATCATCGGTAAAAAGCTCTGTAGCTCAAACACCTGAGAGGAACAGATTGGGTAAATGGATGCTCTGGAGTGCAGATTTCAGGTACATACAGACACCAGTACTTTTACACTGTAAACAGGTCAATGGATACACACTGTTTCTTTAGTTACATGTCGTGAGATATTAAAAGAAAAGCTATGAAATTAGGTTTAGGTTACTTTAATAACATCAGTTCTCTGAGGAGCATCAGTGTGATGTCCAGCTATGCGTCGTAGTGAAACATTGTAACAAATGCTATGAAAACCAAACATTTATTATGTTTGTCTCCTGTCCCCAATTATTTCCCTGCTTCTTCTCAGCAACATTTTCCTTTTGAGTTTTTGTATATTTCTTCTTCTGAAGCTTATTTTTCCCCTCTGTATTTCTGCCCATTTGAAGTTCCTTCTCCCCTTTTTGTGTTTGTAGGAGTTATGTCTGCACCCCAGTCCATCACTACCTGAGGTAAACCCAACCGCCTGCTAGCAAGGTGGTCCATGATGATGATCACATGCTTAAGAACATACTTAATCGTTATCTCATTATGTTCCATTCATCAAAGCAAGGCCATGTGAATAATACGCCGCCACCCTTCATTCTTCTCGTGCACACATTTGTAGGAGCTTCTCTGTTCATTCAGTAAGTCTGCACCAAGTATGCTTCTGTGGGGAAAGTTTAGTGAACAGACTTGTCTCTTACAGAGATGGCCTCGTAAGATGAAATCTCCCACTGTGAAGAGATAGCACTGCTTTTTTAACACACTCTCAAAAGAGCATGCATTCAACCATTTCAAAGTACTGTAACACACACAGACCGTGCGGTCAAAGCATGTAATGTGGCCATGCTTAGCCATGGACGAGCTCTCTCCACAGTAGACCATGGACCCAATGGACCCAGGGGTTTGCTGTGTTGGAAGCTCCATTGCACCTTGTTCATATTGTAAATCATTCAGCATGGAGGGAATGTGTGTGCCATCCTGAGATGTCAAATGAAATATACTACTGGTATTATGTGCCATGAAGTATAAAGTACATACATACTGAATGTGTCATGCCTGCCAGTGTATCCATTGGGAATGCTTATTCCCTTTGTAGAAATGACAAACACTGACATCAAGTGTGTAAAAATGATTTTATATGGTAATATGAATCTCAGGAGTTTTGGTTTGTCTGGTTCTTCTGCCCCTCCTCTAGTAAGGAGCAGCAGAAGTCGATAAAGACGATGTCGGTGTGGGAGCAGAGGGCCAACCAGCTGAGGAGGCAGAACCAGGCAAGCTGCGAGGCCCTCTACAGTGAGCTGGACCTCGAGGAGCGTCTCCACCTGACCTCGGCCCTCCACATCCGGCCCGACATGAAAACCCACCTTGACCGTCCGCTAGTTGTTGAGCCTTGCGAGGGGCCTTTGCTTGCTGGCCACCAGCACCACCATCACAAGCCCTGCATGCCAGAGGCAGCGGTGACTGCCACTGACCCTCCTCCTCCTGTGCCTCACCAGCCTCGGCACCACCACCGCCACAGAGACAGGGACCGGGCCAGAGGGAGACAGGAGACGAATGAGAACAGTGGCACCAGTAAGGACGGGGGCCATCATGTCCATCACAGCCACTCCAAAGACCACGAAGGCAGCCGGGGAAAAGAGGGGAAAAGTGAGAGGTCCCGCAGCCGAGAGAGAGGCAGGAGACAAAACCATCAGAGCTCAGTGGATGACAGCGGAGGTGGAGGAGTCACGAGCGAGAGAGAGCATCGGCATCATCATTCACACCGGCAGACCAGAGGGGGCAACGGGACAGTAAACAGTGGAGGCAGGGCAGAGCGAAGATCCCGCCACAAAGATGGACTATCGTCGAACAGGAATGGGGATCGACATTCCAGAGGAGACAGTGGAACCACTGGAAAGAAGAGGAGACATCGGACTCATGGATCCAGGGGCCAATCAGTAGAAGGAGAGGAGTCCAACGAAAAAGAGAAGAACCACAGTAACAGGTAAAAAAAATTCATTCTCTCATTGACTGACTATGCATATGTGTATGTCCCATAAATAAAAGAAATGATGTTATGTACTGCTATGTATAAGGAATATCTTGTTTTTGTCACATATTTTGATGTGCATTTTGGTTTCAGTGAATGCAACGACCTTAATAAAGTAATCACAATCCCTGCGTATTGCAGCTCCAGAAACCTCCTTCAAAACTTCGACAGTATTGGGACACTGTCCTTAAAGATGAAAGTCAGCATTTAAACCTCATCGTCACTGGCTTGAGAACGGAGCCAAACCAATGACAGCACGTCACTGTCCTCATCATTTTGAGTCCACTTGCCTTTTGGAATAGAGTAGAAATTGTTACTGAAAGAGCTCATCACAGAATTCAGTGACCCTGCAGTATTAGATGTTCTACTGGTCTGTAAATGTTAAGCCATATCCATCTGCATGTGTGACGTCAAATTGAATGCAAGTGACGATTTCATTGTTTAACCCCCAGGCCATCACGATGAGGTATTATTTGAAAATGTACAGTATATTAATATCCTTTCAGGGACAGATTTGGTGAAACAGAGGGGGCGTCCCTCGCCTTCTCCCCCCAGCAGGGCTCTGGGGGGGCCAGCTGGCCTCCTGACCAACCAGAGGACTCAGACAACCACAGGAACGTCAGAAGAACTGGCCAAACCTCCATCCAAATTCCTCCTGTGACTATCACCTCCCCACCTGGAGACCCCACTTTCATACAAAGTCAGTAACAGAATGCAGTCATAATTTAACTTCCATTGCAGACATTTTATTGAATGGTCTTTTTTTTCATAGCCACATAAAGTTAAACCGAGTATGGAGGAGATGTCCATTTTTGAGAAGAAAGGAACATGAGAAAATTCATAAATACATGAGTTTCTCCAGCGTGTGCCCCACAATCATTTTTTTTAAAGTATACAAAATAAAAGATTGTCTTGAATCCATGACTGGAGAAGAACAGGAAGACTGTCCAGCCAAAAGGTCTTTCATAGTGATTACAGAGTATGAGATTGTATCAAATACTTCACGGTTTGTAGCAGGAGACAGCCAGACAGCCAGACCTCGGGTAAACGGTAACAGGGAACATTCTTTCATGGTGTCATACTTTGCTATTCAGGTGGAAGAAGATATCAAATTTATTCTCCAATGGTGTTTCAAGGACAATAAATTAGATGTGATGATTGTTGCGAATTGCGATTCAATGCCACTCTGCCATGTCGATAGTTAAATTAATTTAATATAAATGACCTCCTGTATGTGGGGAGGAAAGAGGCCGCTTAGAGATAGTTAAATGTGAATGTCTCCAGTCTTGCCTGTTTTGCTTTAATTCATCTATCTTCTCTCCTCAGTGAAGAGTATTGACTGTGAGACAATGCCCACGCATGAGAGTGGACCCAGACCCATCCTGCCTTACAGTTCTATGTTCATCTTTGGACAAACCAACCCGTAAGTCACCTCCACCTCCAAGGACCACCCACATGCTATGTGAGACAATGTTTGCTCTTTCATTTCATATCTATGAACGATCATATCATCACATAAATACAAGGAATCTGTCAATCCTACACCACAGCCCTAAACCTTCACATGGACACACTGTCAATCAGCAACACACTCACAGCAGCCGGTAGTAACTGATCTCTGTGTCGCACATTAACACCGATCATTTTAACTCAAGCTTCTCCACTCACTTGTGTGCTGATGAGAATAACTTGATTTATGAGGTCAGAGTATGTTTGGCTGTAATAGTTTATGTCTACATATCTACATAGATTCCATACGTACAGTAGCTGCGGCTTCTAGCCTGTATATTTACCTTTGCTATATAATGCATTATAAACCTATGATGCACTATAAACTGCTTATAACACTGTAAGAATATAGTTGCAACCACTCATAAATGTTCATAATGCATTATAATTGCTTTACACTCACTGACTGATCATAGTGTATTATAACTGGTCTAGTTGTAATACATGCTTTTATAATGCATTATAATATGCAGTATAATCATATAATGCATTATACGTATATTTAAAATGTGTTATAGATGTGGGCTTGCAAAAAAATATCAGTGGCCAGCAACTATAAATTATTATGGCACTTGTCTTTACAAGTCATTATAAATTATTTTTATAAAGCCTTCAAATTTAATATTTCGGAGTGTTTCTACCTATAATTATTCAGTGCTATAAGCAGATTATAACACATTATGAGTATGTTTATAATGAGTTTTAGGATGTGTTATATGTAACATGGAAAATGCACTCCACAGAGTTCCTGCTCCAAATACATCAAGCTCCAAAGATCCACCTAATCACAATCACTCAAGCTTAAATCAACACAGAAAGCAATCAGGATATACACGTTAAGCTATCTGCATCATATGGGCATCATATCTTGATAAGAGCATTATTCGTGGGATGTACAGATGACTGTGAGGTTGTAGGTACTGCTTCGTGACAACTTTCCCTAAATGTGTGACACATTTCTTGCCCGTTTGATGTGTATTTCTATTTCTTGGATTCCCTGACTGCTTTCTGTGTGGTTGTTGGGGTGAGGCCCCACAATACAATACATTTTGCAATATACCTAACTGCAAATGATGCAGTGAGTCAACATCTGTTTTCACTATATATTATTGCAGCAAAACAGTTTTGTCAGTCAAGCAAACAGATTGACCAACACTGTCATAAAAACGTGTCTTCATGTTGCATCATGCACCTGAAACATGGAACTGTTTGTATTGCAGTCCACAGAGCCCTATCCTGCTGGATTTACCCTCAGCAGCCTCTAGTGGACTGAAAAAGCAGTTTTACTGATATGTTTAATTTGTATTAGCAATATTAATAGTTTCAATAATAAAATATCAATACTTGGTGCCCGTGTATGGATACTATTGCGACACTATGCTGTCTCCCCCCCTATTGGATTCCTCCTCAGTTCCTGTGTACAGTAAGCTTCCTGTGCGTTGGAACGTTAGCGTTGGAACATTAGCATTGGAACGTTACAAATGAACGGTGTTTCTCGTGTGAACTCGTGTGACGAACACAGGTGTGCTCCCTCTGCTGCTGCTACAGCCTCATGTCTGTTTCACACCTGTGTCCACCGCTTGCTGTTCCTCGACCTGCCTTTCTCTCCGCAGGGTGAGGCGGTTGTGTCACTACATTGTGACTCTACGTTACTTTGAGATGTCCATCCTGGTTGTCATTGCTATGAGCAGTATTGCTTTGGCAGCAGAGGACCCTGTGTGGACCAATGCCCCTCGCAACAACGTGAGTCACACAGTGTCGTTGAACTTCATGCACATTCAAATGAATATTCATCAATAGTCAAATATTATGATATTCACAACAACACGTTATAATAACTACACGCTGTCAAGCATTAGTTAAGTATGAGTAAACACTTAATTCATCCTTTATAAAGCATTGTTCCTACATTAACCTCATTAGTATGCAATTCATAACAGTTATAAATGTTTTATTCTTGATTAATAAGCTCGTCTATTATGTGTTTCATATTTTATAAATGATGGATTCCACATTTGTAAATGAAGTATTATATATTTTACAAACCAATTATTAAGGAGTTGTAGATGATTAATAACATAATTTATAAAGTGTTAGTAAATAATTAATAACCTATTTAGATTTACATTATTCATGCATTTATATATATAATGATTTAGATATGCACTGATGGTTAGGGACTATGTTAATACATGCTTTATAAATGCATATTAATATTAAAATTCATGATTAATTAAGATAGTTACTACTCGTTAGTAAAGTGTTTTGTGTGACCTCATCTAAAGACTATCTATGCCTTATAAAGCATTTATAAATGACATTGAAAGGCCAGCAGTGCCTCATAACCCATAAAAGTCTCAGTTATTTTCTTAACAGAAAAGTCAAATAGACAAAACACAAAGTGATCAAGAACATATCAATATTTATTACAAGATGCAAACAATGTACTCGTAAATACCTCTCAGCCATTCATTCATGTAAGAAACAAAACAAACTGGCTGCATATAAAACATTTGTAAATGTACAACTGGAGCTAACCAGGAGCTTTGCATATTAGTTAACATTTACTTATTTAATTATTCATTTTAACCGAGCATGTCGATCTCCACTGTTCACACTTTTCTTCAGTTGCATGTCCCGATCGCAGCCGGACGAATCTGCTCATTGTTTGCAATAAATAATGCTTTGGACGGCGGTGGTTTTAGGAAGACATCCATGAGATTATGATGAGGTCACACAAAATACTAACGAGTAGTAACTACCTGAATTAATCATGGATTTCAGTATTAATACGCGTCTATAAAGCATGTAATAACATAGTCCCTAACCATCAGTGCATATCTAAATCATTATATATATAAATGCATGAATGACATCTAAATAAGTTATTAATCATTTACTAACACTTTATAAAGGATGTTATTAATCATCTACAACTGGTTTTTAATATATATAATCCATCATTTATAAAGTATGAAACACATAATAGACGAGCTTATTAATCAAGAATAAAACATTTATAACTGTTGTTATGAATTGCATACTAATGAGTGTTAATGTAGGAACAATGCTTTATAAAGGATGAATTAAGTGTTTACTCACACTTAACTAATGCTTCACAGCGTGTAGTTATTATAACGTGTTACCAGAACATGGATACTACGTATCACCTCAGTAAGTTATTGACTCTATTCAATGCAAACACATCATCGTGCAGTGCCTGAAACAGACCTACAGACTGGTATGATATCAGTGATGATATTTCAGAATAACTGTCTGTTTCAGCACTGACTGTGTCTCTGTTCTGCAGGTGCTCAGATATCTGGACTACGCCTTCACTGGTGTCTTCACCTTTGAAATGGTGATCAAGGTAAGCATGGAGGAAAATACACATTCAGAGTACTAATGACTTCATTGGCTTCGCTGCACTTGTCTTGCTCAGTTAAACTGTGATGGCGATGTATTTAACTACAATTGATCCGAATGGAGTTGCTGACTCAGGCAGCCATTGTGACCACTGTTGTGTACTCAGGATAGCAGGCTGCACTAGTCTCCCTTTGTATTTACTATCCACTTTACTTTTACATAAATCAATGGTGATTAAATGTAAAATGATTATTACATCATTTACCATATAGGTACTTTCGGGGCAACAATAATAATCACAGAATATATTATATAATAGACTCACTGAGTATATTATAATAACATAATTTAGATCTATATCCATAAAGTACCATAAAGAGAATACCAGCTGAAGAGATAATGGTGTGTTTGGTGTAGATGGTGGACCTCGGCCTTCTGCTTCATCCTGGAGCCTACTTCAGAGACCTGTGGAACATTCTGGACTTCATAGTGGTCAGTGGGGCGCTGGTGGCTTTTGCATTTTCGTAAGTTCAACTCTCCTCCCTTTTTACCATAACTTTGTTAAGAGTTAATCCTGATCACCCTGATGGTTCGTGGTGGTCTAACCTGGTGTAATGTGTATATATACAGACAACATGTAATGTGGACTGTGGTGGCAGAAACACATCTTACAGCATCTCGTCTGACAAAAGTTCACATTCAGGCTGCTTCTGTGTGCTCATGAAACATCTGCTCACACTCTATTGTGCAACAACCCTGTCACAACTCCCCAACCAATAGAATGCCAGGTGTAGTGTTGACCAATGGTGTTGTCCCTGCCTTGTTGCGGGTGAGTGTCTCTGATGGGCGGTTACCATTTAACCTCGTCCTCCAAGGCTTTATTACGTACGCTGGCTTTTTCTACCACTTTTGGAATGAAATTAATTTTCTTATACCACAATAAAAAAATCTGAAGTATAATCAATAAGTGTTGCTCTCAAATAGAAAGACGACGCTCTAGAATCAAGATCGGAAACATATCGTAGTAGTAGTAGTATGTTTGTATCAAGAAACAGAAGCTGGAAATGTTCTGGTAAAGACTGTCACACTGTTACCGGGCAGATCCCACTGTGGTGGATACACCTCCCCTCTTGGGGGGTCCGGGAGCATGCTCTGTGCTAGATTTATGAAGGATGTTGTGCTCTAGTAAATGATTTAAGCATAAACAATATGAATGGCGATGGAACGGCAAGAAAGTCTCACCCACAATGCATGGTTAACGAGACGGGGTGCGTGTTTCCAGACGGGTCGGGGGGTCGCTGACATGACTGTAGAGGCAGCTGTTTAAAGAGTCTCATAAGAATCCACAAACAAATGTCAATGCACAAATACATTCAGAGTGATTTGTGTCTGTAAATCTGTATCTGTGCTTTGACCTGAGGCCAGTGGTGAACTTTAACTGAGGCCAGTGGTGAACTTTGACCTGAGGCCAGTGGTGAACTTTGACCTGAGGCCAGCGGTGAACTTTGACCTGAGGCCAGCGGTGAACTTTGACCTGAGGCCGGCGGTGAACTTTAACCGAGGCCGGTGGTGAACTTTGACCTGAGGCCGGTGGTGAACTTTGACCTGAGGCCGGTGGTGAACTTTGACCTGAGGCCGGTGGTGAACTTTGACCCGAGGCCAGTGGTGAACTTTGACCCGAGGCCAGTGGTGAACTTTGACCCGAGGCCAGTGGTGAACTTTAACCCAGGCCGGTGGTGAACTTTAACCCGAGGCCGGTGGTGAACTTTAACCCGAGGCCGGTGGTGAACTTTAACCCGGGCCGGTGGTGAACTTTGACCCGAGGCCGGTGGTGAACTTTGACCCGAGGCCGGTGGTGAACTTTGACCCGAGGCCGGTGGTGAACTTTAACCCGAGGCCGGTGGTGAACTTTGACCCGAGGCCGGTGGTGAACTTTAACCGAGGCCGGTGGTGAACTTTAACCGAGGCCGGTGGTGAACTTTGAC
>NW_022280202.1:96677-103299 GCF_004355925.1 Anarrhichthys ocellatus | reverse complement strand
ACCCGAGGCCGGTGGTGAACTTTAACCGAGGCCGGTGTTGAACTTTGACCCCGGTGGTGAACTTTAACCGAGGCCGGTGGTGAACTTTGACCCGAGGCCGGTGGTGAACTTTAACCCGATGCCGGTGGTGAACTTTGACCCGAGGCCGGTGGTGAACACTGCCTTTCTTATGAACTCGTGCACTCATCCCAGGGTGGAGGTGCAGTTGTATGGGTCCACTAGGATGAAGGTGTTGGAAGGCCCTGCCTGTGAGAGCTAGAATCAGAGTACATGGTCATCAACATGGTAGTTTTACTTCAGACTCTTCAGTTGTTGCATTATGTTTGTAGTTCAGCAATTTAACTATGTTTAACCATTACAGCATTATTGTTTTTCTTGGACTGTTGTTTCAGATGTGTATAAAAGTGATGAAATCCTTTGTTGCTGTTCTAAGCTATGTTACGGATGAAGGCTGTCATACACAGTACATAGTGTGAGCTCATAACTCGACAGCCCGGTGTTACCTTTACTACCACAGCTTCTTCCTCAGTCTGCACAAACGAGCAGCAAAGTGGCAGCAGAACACAAATCCTGCAACAGAAGCAGACGAGAGTCGGAACGAGAATGCTGATGAAATCCTGAGAGAGCAATAAGTGTGTTTGTTTATTGACATGATCCTCTCTCTGTTTCTGTGCTTTGTTTGAATTGAAGGAGCTTCATGGGGTAATGCCTCCTCTACCTCCCTCGTCTTGCCTGTCTGTGTCATCATATATGTGTGTGTATGCGAGAGAAAACATACGTACCGACACCTACGTTGCCTTGACAAGTCATTTCCTCCCATATTCTTACTTCTTGAAATGTATCCAGGCTTTCTTTAAAGGCATGTCATAGGATGAGGACTACAGCGTTATGATTGGACATGTGACCTCTTTGCACATGCATAAGTTGAATTTTGTAGAGAAATTACAAACAAAGAAAAATGCAACCAAAAAATCATCCCTTCTGTGCTCAAGATGTCATTTAATGGGATGAAAAACAATCTGTCTGAGAAGTGAGACAGAAATATACTTTGTTTTCCCAAAACACAACACACACCCCACATTCACTGGATTTATCCACCACCATCATTTATTATGATTATTAGTGCAAAATAATAATTGTAACAGCAAAGTCAGTTCAAAAGTACAAGATGCATCACCTTCAGCTGTTAAGCTGTATGTTTCCTTTAAGCCTGTCAGACATTGAGGACATGAAGTAAGATTGCTTGTTTGTCACGGTGTGCACGGCTGTGTCTGGAACACACTCCCATCCCGTAGAGATCTTCCTGTTCTTCATCATGTGCTCGGCTAAAGATCTCCTCTGCTATAGAGCGGCGCGTCACCTGTGTGTTCATCACCTTTGTCTGATGGGAGGTGTTTCCAGCAGCACTGTGCCACAGCTCTGCCTGGACTGTAATGATACCATCAATTTCACATTATCTATCATAAATTCACCAGAAGCTTCCTGAAGTAACAAGTCATCTGCTGCCGGAGGCCTTGAGTAGGTCTCCGGGGATCCATCGTCTCTGTGTTCACAGCATGCACATTAGATGAAGTGTTAGAGCTCTTTACCACACTGTCACATCATCTCCATTCACATGCAGTTTTCTTTACATTGACTTAACCTACTCGACCTCTATCTGTCAGACTCGGCATCGTACTGCTGATGGGGATAAATACTGACTTCATGGTTTGGCTAACACATCATCATCTACAACCTCTATAATATGGAGACACAATGTCCACTATCAGATCGGTAGATATGATGAAGTAATGCTAACTAGCTTACCGTGTAGTCACCTATCATATCATTGAGTTACTACATGAGTTTGTGTGTTTACAGGTTACATTTAAAACAGGCCCGTCCACTGTGTAGTACATGTGTGGAGGCTGGTCCTGGGGGCTGCTGTGGCTAGCAGCTCCTCAGCCAACATTAGCCGAGATAGTACTACTCTGCCAAATGAGTGCCCTGTCACTCTTAATGTTAAAAGTGAAAACATGCTATTTAAATATACAAACACGCATGTACATGTTTGTCTCAAGGATGGATCATTGCCTGGAACATGTAGCTTTAACCCCAATCTCAGCATCATGTATGTAGCATACAGACGCATTTACAATATGTTGATTTAAAAATGAATTAGTGTGAAACATTAAAAAGTTTAAACATTAAACATTTAAACATTAAACATTTAAACATTAAACAGCGTTTCAACCGACTCATGGAGCAACTTTAGCATGATTAGCTAGCTCGCTACAGGCTGAGGAAATAACACATTTCAGCTGGAATCAATTCATATTTTTACTAAGAATTGAATGTTCATTCTGCAGCCAGCATCACTGTAAACTAAATATTTGCCATACAAGAGCTTACAGCCGTAGCAGTGACAGTAATTAAGGAAGGGTGGGGCTTAGCTAACACTGTATTTCCTTCTTATATTCAGCCTTTATTTCACCAGGCGAGTCATTAAGAACACTTTTTATTTACAATGTCTGCTTGGCGAAGAAGGGGGGGGGGGCAGACACCCACAGCTCACGGTGCATTCTGTCCAACGACCATTTAATATCATAATGACACGTTTCATGACAAAGTCTTTGTTCCTCAGTCATGACAGAAAGGGTGGAGTTATGATGACCGAAGCAACAGCCAATCACAGAGCTGGTTCTGCCCTCTGTCTTTACTGGCAGACAGTGACTTTGTTATGAAAAGTTGTGTTTTTAAATAACAGCATTTATATGAATTGACCTGCAGTAATATGAAGTAATCTCTGTGACTGTGAAAAGAAGCAGGATGAAACACAGTGTCACGATGTCATCAGCAGGTTAAATACATCAAAAGCAAACAGAAGGCTGTTATGACAGATAGAAAGTACAGCGGTCACTCACTCACTCACTCACTCACTCACTCATGCATGTGTCCGGAGCTCCTTCTGCCTGCATCTGCCTGTGTCGAGGAGAACCAATCGCAGCCTCCCATCAAAGCCGAATCTGTCATCTCACCAAATGTTGAGTTCAGTCTGAAGCTTTTTGGTGCATTTCACATTTGATGCTGCAAACTGTAATACTGCTTCTTCATGTTGGTTTTAGATGCAGTGATAACCTGGTTTTCAAAGTTTGGATGAAATTTGTATTTGTTTTATTATGATTATTATAGCACTATATTATTTAGAAAATCTCCCAAGAGACCTATTTTGTTGGCATTTGCTCTTTTAATTTGATGCTTTGGTTGAGACTGATAAGTTGTACTTGTGTGTAAATAAGTGAACAAGAAGTGAGCAAGTGACATAACTGAGTCATAACTCGCAGCAGTTTTGGTCTGGGTGTTACGTCAGTGATCCAAAGACAACCGGCTCATTCACACCCGCTGCATTGAATCCATAGAGGAGCCTGTTCTTTACTGGGATGTACACATCCAAAGTACATCAAATCTTACATCTCTCAGACAGTAGAATCTATGTTGTTTTTCATTTGATGTAAACATGTTTTATTGTGTTGGTGTGTGAAGCATCCATAATGTGCTGTACCTTGTTTTACACTGTTTCCCCAAGTAGATCGCAGCAAGGTGTGACCAGGTGGGAACCTCCCTCTGCCCCCTATTCACAAACCTCCCCATAACTCCCCATCCACCCTCTCTAACTGCCATTCTCCTTCATGCTTAGATCAGCCTCATGTAGAAAACAAGTAAACCCATAATGCAGTCACTCAAATGCCTTTGTAACACAACAGCAACCTTTGTGTGACAGCGTTCAACTAAAACCTGCCTCTTCCTCCTCCTCCTCCTAGCAGTGTCATTATAAGATGCTCTATGAACCTCATGGCTGGAAATGAAACTTTCTATTTGTTTCTAGGTCATAACTTCAAACTGCAATGAATACAAGTTCTTTAACGAGGTCATTATCTTGGTACTAGTCTAACATATTTCAGTAATAACCAATAGTAAGCTATAGTTGGTTTTAAAAAGATATATAATGTGATCTTACAAACATATTCTTTATTTTGCATTTTGGAATGAAACCTGAAATGTTGAGCACAGTGTCGTATTTGTCCTCTTGTGTTAGTCGATCTATTTCCCTCACAACTACAAACTCAGGCCAGTTTACACTAAACATGTCTCCCTTCTCCCGGAGTAACGTTAAGCAGCGCAGCAGTGCAACCCTCCAGCCTTCCAGTCCTCACTGGACACATCAGGGTTCCTCAGCATCACGACAGGAAGCATCAAGCCATTACTCAAAGATGAAAACACATTCTTCTGCACAAATAGATTTCTGCATGTATAATGAATAATATGATCAGCCTTCACTACTCACTGTGCTGCGATCACGATCAGTAACTGTGTGTAGTTGACAGTGGAATACGTTTAGGATAGTTCTTCTCCATAACGAGACCATGAACATCAGCTTTTAATGTTTCTGACATGTTTCCCCTCATAATGTCAAAAATAAAAAAAGAATAAAATAAATGTCATAGATGTTGATTGCATGTGTTTAACGTAAACCATCAGTGTTTATAGAATGCAAGCTGAAAAGGTTACGAGGATCATCGTGTTTCTCTCATGTGAATGGAGAATCCCAGAACGGAGTAAATCTTGATGAATTGAAGGAAATGGATCCAAGTCCTACTATCTGTAACACTTCCTCCACTATCGTCTCATGCACGGACTCTCAGTGTGCATATGTGTGAGTGAGACGGTAGTGGAGGAAGTGTTACAAGTAGTACGATTTTGGGAATTAGTAGCATACGACTGGATAAAGGAGACTTGCTGTACAAAGAGTCTGTAAATGGATGTTTGGATGTAGTTCTGCTGTTGCTTAAGCTGGACCCTGATGAGTTCACTTCACTTCATCAAGGATTTACTTTATCACCGTTTTATGATTCTCAGTTTACCTCGGAGGCGAGAAAAACTCTTCTTAAAGAATTCACTGTTACTGTAATTGATACACAAATGGTCATCTGAGGGGTGAACTGCTCCTTTAAGACCAGAGGCCATCCTGTAACTTATTTTATAATGCAGTTGGTTGGCTGAGTGATGCAACTCATACTCTCCAAGAGAACGAGACAGCAGGAGTGCAATGGAGGTAAAAATAGAGCAGAGTTTGTTTTCCAGGCCCAGCTCTCTGTTGTCGTTGTAGGATGATAATCATGAGCCAGATGTTCTCATTATCATTTGAACCTTCTCATCCCTCTGAAAGACTACTGTCGCATTTTAGCCTCCACAAGTCTCATCTCATATTCTCTCTTACTTCCTCAGTATATACTGTATGTATTAACTGATGTTGAAAGCTATCAGAATATCATTATATTTCTGTTCTCTGAGCCCACATTGTAACTGTGTCTGGTCTAAACCCCACTGGTTCTATGTCACTATGAATGCATGCTAGGCTAACGGGATCTCTTAAAGGCTCATGGAAAGACAAAAGCTCCATCCTTATATCAGATGCCACGCTGTTTGTCACCCCAAAGCCAATTGCAGTGGTTCTCAAAGTGGAGTCCAGGGTTCTTTAGGGGCTCTTAGAGAGCCACGGTCCTCTTTAGCTCCGTATCACACTGCATTCTGTGTTTTCATTTACCGACCTCCAGGTCCTTAGATCGCAGTGTTGCTGTTTTATTGCTTTCGCATCTAAACGTTCCTTGGAGCTCTTATCAACAACTGTAATCAGGCTACAGAGTTCTCTGCAAAATAGGCAGAACAGATCCCTTTGTGTCAAAGCACATGGTCAGAAGCACATGGTCAGACCCCAACACATCACTGTATCACTAATATAAAATCACTGTACAACTTATACAACATCACCGACAACTAATATGACATCACTGTATAACTAATATAAAATCACTGTATAACTAATATGACATCACTGTACAACTAATATGGGGCGACTGTGGCTGTTCGATCCCCGGCTGCACTAGTCCATGTCGATGTGTCCTTGAACAAGACACTTAACCCCAACATGCTCCCATAGCTGTGCCTGCGGTGTGTGAATGTTGTATGAATGTTAGTTAGTCCTACGTTGCATGGTAGCTCCTGTCATCAGTGTGTGAATGGGTGTGAATGGGTGAATGATGACACAGTGTAAAAGCTCTTTGAGTGGTCAGAAGACTAGAGAAGAGAAATACAAGTACAGTCCATTTACCATTTACCATATAACCTGTCCAACTGATGTAACATCAATGTGTACAGACACATATGTATGGAAATGGAATAATACTAATTTCAATGTTAAATATCATGAAATAAAATAATAGTCAATAAAAAAAAAAAAGGCCGGGATTAAAACAGAATTGTATCGAAAAAGGCCATACTACCAAACTACCACACCACCATACTACCAAACTAACATACCACCAAACTACCATACTACCAAACTAACATACCACCAAACTACCATACTACCACACCACCATACTACCAAACTACCACACCACCATACTACCAAACTACCATACTACCATACTACCAAACTACCACACCACCATACTACCAAACTACCAAACTACCATACTACCATACTACCAAACGACCAAACTGCCAAACTACCATACGAACATACTACCAAACTGCCATACTACCATACTACCAAACCGCCATACTACCATACTGCCATACT
>NW_022280202.1:84790-96667 GCF_004355925.1 Anarrhichthys ocellatus | reverse complement strand
AAACTACCATACTGCCAAACTACCATACTACGAAACTACCATACTGCCAAACTACCATACTACCAAACTACCATACTACCATACTACACATCCATAAACAATATGAACAAAATAAAATGATTAACTATCAAGTTCCAGTGACGTCTATTTTGATAAAATGCTTGGACCATATTCAACATACATTTTACTAATGACAATGTACATTCCATAATCCACTGACAGCACAGTTTATTTATCTTCAACCAACATATTTGATCTTGACTCCTGCATTAATAAAGTGCTTAATGGTTATGTTTGGGCATTAACTGTACTTGGTTAAGGTTAGATGAAGATCACGGTCTTGGTCTGATACAGTAAAAGTCTGCAGTGATTTGAAGAACAAGACACAACTTTAACATTTTTTATTAATATTTAACCAAAACTTTTCGTTAGTACAAACGTGTAAAAACATTACATTATTGGGTATTGTTAGCTTTAGAGGTGCTGATGGGCTTTTTAACTTCAAACAGAGCCAGGCTAGCGTTTTTTAGCTGCTTCTAGTCTTTATGCTAAGCTAGGCTAGGCTGCTAACCACGTCCTGACTCCGGCTCTGTACTTTAAATGGACTTCTCATGGATGCCTTGTTATTGCTATCACGACAGCCTCTTTTAGTGTGCCTCACTAACACAAGTGTGTCAAAATGAGAAACATCATGTTAGAGTAAGGTCTGGAAACCAATTCATCCTGTGAGAGCTGTTTATTATTATTAGTACAGTAGAACTAAATCTAATGAACTCAATACGTCTGCGTGCTGTAACTGTGTTTGCGTTCCACAGGGGGACCAAAGGCAAAGACATCAGCACCATCAAGTCTCTGAGGGTCCTCAGGGTGCTGAGGCCTCTCAAAACCATCAAGCGTCTGCCAAAGCTCAAGGTTCTTTGCTTTATTTGTCTTCATTAAGGCAGGAATTATTGTTGTCACAGCTAGTTTTCTGCCCTATGATATATAATATCACTGTTTGAGTATGATAGTAATAAAGAGTCAAACTCAAGTGACCTACAACGGGTTCTTTTGTCAATTAATAATGTTTGACTGTGGCTCTAAGCCCATTAATTCTTACAGACGATGCCTCAAAAAGAACTCACAGATATACTGAGTCATTTCTGTTGAAAAGGCTCATTAACTTCCTAAAACAGCCCAACAGTTCGTTTGTAGACATTGTGCGATTTAGGGGACTTTTGTGTGTGTTCATGACAATGAAGGAACACGTCAGCCAGTGCAGCAGTATGGCTCCTTGGTGTGTTGTTAACGGAGTTCTACGGCACAAAGGAGAAGATGGTTTGGGCTTTGATACACACACTACACTTGTATGAGGTGCAATCATTGTTGGTGCCAGTCTGCACACGGGACTTGCTGACAGGATGAAAAATCCAGAATATCATCAAACCTTTTCTCTCGATAATAAATCAGAGATTATAATCTCAATGGTGCTCTGTCTATAACCAGTAACGAAGCTTAGAAACTCTGTCATTATAAATTCCCTTTAAATGAGATGAGCATGAACCACATCAGATGTTCACAAGCTCACAGCTGCAACCAGTCAGTTAAACCAGCTGGTTGGTCTGTCAGTGTCCCTGCCTGCACCCTGTACTGGATATATACAGTATTATATACAGTATTATATACAGTACCTCTCAATGCATGCCCTGATGATGTTTCATTTTATTAAAGCAATTTAGTGTTTACATTGTTTTGCTTTTAATAATGTATCGCTATAGGTTTTTGTGACTACATGGAGCTTACTTCAATGTCAGCATCCTGTCCAACAATCGATGATAATTAATAGATGATATTGTTGAACTATATTGAAAATGATTTCCCACTTCAGCCCTAAATCACATGTGTGTGTGTGTCTCTGTGTCCTCAGGCGGTGTTCGACTGTGTGGTCAATTCTTTGAAGAATGTGCTGAACATCCTCATTGTTTACATCCTCTTCATGTTCATCTTTGCTGTTATCGCAGTTCAGCTCTTCAAGGGAAAATTCTTCTACTGCACAGACGAGTCCAAGGGCCTAGAAAAGGACTGCAAGTTGGTCTAAACCCCCCCACTTCCTTAGGACGTATTTCAGAAACCTTTAGGACATTGGTGCTTTATTTATGCCTTCATGTCTTCCAGAGGGCAGTTCCTCGACTATGACCAAGACGAGGTGGCCGCCATGCCCAGAGAGTGGAAGAAATATGAGTTCCATTATGACAATGTGCTGTGGGCCTTCCTGACCCTCTTCACTGTCTCCACTGGGGAGGGCTGGCCCACGTGAGTGCAGCTGACTTGATTCCCTCTTCAGGTTACAGTACAGACATGTGGAAGGCTTTCATAGTTGAACTATGCCTATCCATGGTAGATCTGACACCTGGAGCAGGTGTTCATAAATGTAAGTCAAGTACTGGTGAAGGGGTTGGTGTGACCCAGGGAGCTCCTTCCCAAGGCCTCGGGGGAGGAGCCACACCAAGACACTTTAACTGACCCTTTATGAATCGGCCAAAAACAAATCTCAGCCACTCTTTCAGCTGAGGCCAGAGACTAGATCTAGCTGTTCATAAAGCCACCTGTTCCACTGGTCCGCTGGTGCTGTTACGCAGATGTACTTCTGCTGTGTGCATCTTTGTCATGAGTTTCAGTCTGTCTGTGGCACTGGCACCTTGGAGAATACCATCACAGGCTGGATGTGTTACTGTTGTGTTCTGCTCTGCTCTCCCCTGCAGTGTCTTGAAGCACTCTGTGGATGCTACCTTTGAAGACACGGGTCCCAGTCCAGGCTACCGGATAGAAGTGTCCATCTTCTATGTGGTCTACTTTGTGGTCTTCCCATTCTTTTTTGTTAACATCTTTGTTGCTCTCATCATCATCACCTTCCAGGAGCAGGGAGACAAGGCCCTGTCTGAGTGCAGCTTGGAGAAGAACGAGGTAAAGCAGAGACATGACCAACAGCTCTGAGCTTCATGCTGTCAGTACTGCTTACACGATGCTCTTATTACTACCTTCATCAACCCTTTTACCTCATTCTGCTGGATATTCCAGAATGTTACAAACAGATTAGCATGAAACATTTAGGGAAGGTTTGTCCTTCATAGGAGAACTTGTAATGGTCGGAGATGAAGGAGACTAAGGAGCTCATATCCTTTCAGATAGAACCAAACACATGTTGTGCTGACTGGTAATGTGGCTTAAATACGGCTACAGTTTGAGTGGATGATTCTCCACCTGCGTGCACCTCGTTTCATACCAGCAAACACATCACATAGTTCAAGAAAGTAAGCAAAAAACAAGTCTAAATATGAAACATAAGTCAAAGCTTATTGTAGTAGAGTAGGATTGCCTGCTATACAATATGCTGACCCCTTGAGTGAGGCTAGTTTCTTGATGCTTTGGTCAAAGGACCTTTGACAGAACATTGAAACAGTCTCACAGCTGCTGTGGATATACAGGTTGGTGGAAAACCCTCATCAATGAGAGGAGAACCATGACATGTTGTTAACAAAGATTTTTTATTGTTGTTGAATGAGTTCTCACATTAGCTGAACACAAACCATGAAGGAATGCACGTGTGTACGTGAGTGATATGCAAATGAGCCTCATTGCAGAAACGGTCTGATCACAGTGACAGTCACATGGTCACGTTTTCAGAGAGCTGGTAAGAACTGAAGTGCAGAAGGAGCATTGGCTCAAACTCATTTATTTTGGGATGCAGTGACAGACATGAACAATAAATGAATAAAGCTCCGCTGCATGACATCCATGACGTTACGCTGCTGTGCCTCCTGCGTAGATGTGCTCGTCTCTCACGTCGGGGAGATGTTCTTATCATTCCTGCTGCGGTGGGATTGCTGCATGTGTTTAATGAACTCTAACAATGTCTCCATTCGCTCCAAAATAATCTTCAAATAAGAGAATTCAATATATATTGTTCTCATTAATGACGTATCATTTCAAGCAGCAGCATGTGTATGCCCAATGACAGCAGAGGAGTTAAATGAGCAGAGTCGTGACCCGACAGGCTTCTGGCTCAGGCCGACCATCACCAGCTGACACTTCGGCCTGACACCGTTCTTTACAGCCGTGTTTGTGCTGTAATATCATCAGCGCAATATCTTTAGTGAGTCCCACCAGCAGGTTCAAATGATGAACAATTCATCAGCAGCCATTCTTTTTTAGATTTTTCCATAAACACACATAATGGCAGTTTTGACCGACATATGCAGGTTTCTCTTTTGTGTCGGAAGCCAAAAACGCAGCAGATGCTGAACAACAGAGATAACAACCATCAAAAACATGACATCTTGTTTTTAAGGTTTCAATAATCTTTAAGTCTGTTCTTGGCCTATTTCACAGCTGCATGTTCATTTAATACTTATCAACTATCCATAACACCCATAATGCACCTGGGACCAGAAGCCAGTGCACATTTTGAATGATCACTAAACGACTGAGGTTTGAGAGTTCCTGTCAGAGAATGCAGACAGTGAAGCTGATGTGGTTTCTCTCTTCCAGAGGGCTTGCATTGACTTTGCCATAAACGCCAGACCTCTGACACGCTACATGCCCCAGAACACGCAGTCCTTCCAGTACCGGATGTGGAAGTTTGTGGTCTCACCTCCATTTGAGTACTCCATCATGATCATGATCGCTCTCAATACCATCGTACTCATGATGAAGGTAAGAACTTCTGAAGAAGATATTAATTATACAATGCAGAGTTTAGTTGACTGTCATTTGAAGTCAGTCCTGGACTCACTAGCTCAGGAAAGAAATAGTTTAACATTTTGAGCTCTATGTTCAGGTTGATATGCTACTGCAAACAGCTAGCCAGGCTCTGTCCAAAGGTAACATCCAAACATAAAGCCATGTATGTAATGGGTGGTTCTGATGGCCAGCAGCTGAGCTACTGTAAGTCAACAAGTTGCTTTAGCTTCGCTTTAGAGAGGTAATGATCTTATCAAATAACTCTCAGCAAGAAAGCAAGTAAGCAATATTTCCCATACTCTATATATATATATATATATATACAGCATTTATTTTCCCAAATACACCCAAACCTGTTTATCTGCCCTTCAGTTCCATGGAGCTCCAGACTTCTATGAAGCGATGTTGAAGAACCTGAACATCGTCTTCACCACTCTCTTCTCTCTGGAGTGTATCCTCAAGATCATTGCTTTTGGTCCATTGGTGAGTAACATTTATAAAAGAACGTTAAATATTCTGACTAATAAAGAACAGCGAATGATTTTCAACTGTTGTTTCTCAGAGCTACTTAAAGGATGCCTGGAACGTGTTTGACTTTGTCACAGTGTTGGGCAGCATCACCGACATCCTGGTGACTGAAATCAATGTAAGAGCACCCGTCCCCCCCCTCTTCACACCACACATCTGCCGTAATGAGCTGTGCTGACACCAGCAGAGACACTCACATGGCAGCGGTCCAGACAGCGACGAGCATCTCTTGCCGTCCTCCATTAAGCTTTCTGTATACTCGCGCTGGCACCGCAGCCTCCGCGGATGGCGAACGCTACGAGCACGCACAGAGGCCTTGTTGTTCAACATAGTGTTTGTTACATTATTCTCCAAAAGGCCAGAAGGCGTACAAACAAAATGTACTGTGAAGGAGCAAGAAGACAACGAGTGTAAGCGGCAAAATACCATAAACCAACATAAAGTGTAAACTCATATCTCATATTCATGGAGTACTTAATGGTCTTTATCCAAGCCCTGTGAAGAAAGGAGTCAAGTATTAAATGCATTCAATTAAACAATGGTTGAATATCCTTTAAATAATTAGATCTGACTGGAAACATATTTACCCAAATGTAGATTTTTAAAAGCCCTCCTGTTACTAAACATTTATAAACTCTTCAGACGGGTTAATAGAGTTTTATCAGTAAACTAGTTGAAACCGTCACGTCTGATGAAGCTCTGAGCGCACGCAGCGAGCACCTTGTTCAGAGGTGCACAAACAAGCACCACGACAACTTGCAAGCTGTCGTTGTTCTTCACCGTGGCGAGTATAAAACTCAGCTTTTGGGATTGTTATTTTCATGCTGATCTGTGATTGGCCAAAACAAAATAAGAAAATGACGCTCTGAGGTAGGACGTCATCTGCCCACCTCTGTATTGAAAGTGGCAAACTGGAAGTACAGCTTAAAGACAAAGTTAGAGCGATAGTAACATATTAGAAAATAAATTCTTGTGAACTACTTTTAAACTCATTGCTCAAAAAACATCCATTTGACTTCATATTGTTTTCATTGGACTCTTGTTGGGCCTTTACAACAGAGTCCAATTCTCCTTTTATTGAGCAGTAGCTCGCTAACATACTTTCATTAGCCAATGCAACAGTTAGCTTGTAGCAGCCCTGAAGGAGCAGCGCAGCTAACTGACACATTACACACACAAGGAGTCATTGTCACCCAGCCTGCAATCATTGTTAAGAAACTGTGTGAGTCACTGTTTTATGCTTCATTTTTTTATTGAACATAAGAAAATAAAAAATAAGTGCCAAGTAGTGAAGTAAAAAATATAACTTAAAAGCTTTTTAAATGCTTTCCTGATGAAAGGATTTACAAAATAAACACAAACCCATGTATGCATGCATGACGCTACGCAGTGTGCTTCTCATCCTGTCAGCGGCCGCCACTGATGTGTGTATCTGTTGAACTGTATCAGTTAATGTCGTGCAATATGACTGTTCCTGTTCTCCTGCCTCTCCATCCTTTCTCCTCATCTTCCTCTGCTGCCTGTCTCTCTCTCCCTCTACATTTCCATCTTGTTGATTGTCATCCCCGGTGTTGCCATGCCCTGGTCCCAAACACCACCAGACTACGGTGAGTGGCTTTCTGTTGCCATGTTCTGCTCTAAACGCTTTAATATATAAGATGTTATGGTCTTTTGAATGTGTACTCCATCAAGTTAGTATTGCCCTGTCATGAAGTGAGAGACAAACTCAAAATCGGATGGTTGAAAGGCCCAGATCTCTTGACTTTACCCCTTTCAAACACACATACACACATGTGATGGAAATAGTACCTCAAATCACTTTTATATACGAGTCTCAATGGTAGTCTGACGAGGTCAGATCTGTAACATGTCTGTAACATGTTCAATGCAGCACAAGTCTGAACTCAATACTGTATCTATCATTTCTTATGTACAAAGAACAAAGCTGGATGAGCCAATTGTTGTTGAGGATATTCATCTGATGTCAGATCTGTCTATAAACATATTGCCCCCTTGTGGTAAATGGGAGGAATAATGATACCAATACAACCACAATACCCAGAGCAGGACTCCCTCCTATCTTCATCCATGCCAGCTGCATGAATGAAGATCCAGGTGGCGCAGTGGATGGCGGCCTTGGTATTGCGCTCTGGTACTTTTTCTGTTTTTGAAAACATTTTCTCTGACCACATTCAGCAAGAAGGAACGTTTAAACATCTGATAATCCACTGGCCAGACTTGTTCGCTGCTTTTCATTGAACCGGAAAGTTTTCCAGAGCTTTTAGTTGGAGGAGCAGCGGCTCTGCTGACGGGGGAAGCGAGCAGGAGCAGTCGTTAAACTGCGTCAGTGGGGATTGTGAACTGCACTTCCATCAATCCATCTGGCGAATGTCCGCTCTCTGGCCATCAAGATGGATGAACTGCTGCTCCTCAATAAAGCAAACACGGACTTTAGCAGATCCGCCGCCATGTGCTTCACTGAAAGCTGGCTCGGTGAGCACATCCCGGACAGCGCACTACATCTGCCGGGCCTCCAACTCCTCCGAGCGGACCGCATAACGGCTCCGTCGGGGAAAACGAGGGGAGGCGGAATCTGCTTCTATATTAACAAAGGTTGGTGTACTGATGTCACAGTGTTAAAGGAATCATGCAGCCCTCACCTAGAAACACTTTTCAAAGACTGTAAACCTTTTTATTCACCGCGGGAGTTTTCCTCGTTCATCCTGGTCGGTGTCTACCTCCTCAGGCCTGTGAGTGAGGCGCTCCAACACCTGCTGAGCAGATCACCAACACGGAGCACAAACACCCAGACTCCCTGCTCATTGTTCTTGGGGACTTCAACAGAGCAAACCTCTGCAAAGAACTGCCTAAATACAGACAGCATATTAAGTGTAGCACCAGGGACAAAAACACACTGGACCACTGCTACACTGTATAAAGGACGCATACCGCTCAGTACCCCGTTCAGCTCTGGGACTCTCTGATCACTGTCTGGTTCATCTTCTCCCGACCTACAGGCAGGAACTAAAATCTGCAAAGCCTGAGGTGAAGACTGTGAGGAGATGGACCAACGAGGCAAAGCTGGAGCTACAGTCCTGCTTTGTCTGCACTGATTGGAGTGTTTGTGAGGCTGCTGCTACAGACCTGGATGGGCTCACTGACACTGTGACATCGTACATCAGTCTTTGTGAGGACATGTGTGTGCCGACTAAAACCTTCTGCACATACAACAACAATAAACCTGGTTTACTGCAAGACTCAGTCAGCTTGGTCGGGCTAAGGAGGAGGCCTACAGAGGTGGGGACAGGATCCTGTAACCAGACCAGGAACATACTGACGAGGGAGATCAGGGTAGCAAAGAGGAGCTACACTGAAAAGCTGGAAATGAATACTTGTGCAATTAATGACAACAGATAGCCTGCACTCCAATATGCCTGTAGGGGGGACCAGTGTGTGTCAGACTTTGCCAGAGATGGTTGTCTGGTCAGTGCCTGTCTTTCTTACGAGCTCCGCTTGTTTTGGTCTGAAGTCTGAAAATGAAGACCCGCCCCTACTCGGGCAGCTGTGGCTCAGAGCAGGCCGTCTTTCTATCAGAAGATCGGCGGATTGATCCACGTGTGGATGTGTCCTTGAGCAAGACACTAACCCCGAAGTGATTTATGAATGTGTATGAATGAGATAGTTGGTCCTGATGGGCAGGTAACACCTTGCATGGTAGCCCCTGCCATCAGTGCACAGCGGGGCTTTCTGGAGCCTGTTTAGGGGCTGTGGGAGAGAGCCAGGTGGCTAAGACTCAAGCAAGCGCCCGCAGAGTGTGTTGGAGAACCAGAGGGACGACAGGAGGTGTGCAGCCTCCAACATGCTCTGTGGGCCCTTGCTGTCCTCTCACCCAGTAGACTGCCTCCTGGTATAGAATCCAGAGTTTTCCCTAAGCTAACCCAGATAGGACCTAAAGCTCTTCCACCACCCAATATGCTTCTGGCTAGTGTACGGTCACAGGGAATTAGGCTAACCCAGCAATGGGAGGTTGGTGACTGTTGAGCCCACATCTTTACAGAGACCTGGCTCCATCGTGGCCTCCCGGATCAAGCTGCTCGCAGGACTTCAGTGGGACGAGAGGAGGTGGACTCTGTTAACATCAGTGATGCTTGGTGACGCAGCTCCTTCACAGCCAAAGACAACTGTTTTCTGATGTTGAAATGTTGAATCAGTGGAGTGCTCCTTTGAGGCCCACAGCATGAGCTGGGTTGGTGTCATGTGGGTCAGCATGTTTTAATGAGCTTAGTACATGACATTAGAATGTACTCCTTCTTGGGTGTGCCAGAGCATAGTGATGGGCTAACAGTCTGCAGGCTTTCTTTCTAATCAGGCCATTCTTTTAAGGATGACGTCGTTAACCCAGAGTGGATGAACCGCTTGGTTCACATTGTGTGTCTGTGTGTCTGTGTGTGTCTGTTAGATGCATTGGAAGCAGCAAATGTGCCTTATGTGTGCTTTAGTTTCAAAGCATGATGTTCAGTGACTGTTTGATCTGTTTCAGATTAAAAGATGGAATAATAAAATCCCCACTTTGGGTTTCCACCAACAGTACTTCTTTGCTGAGCTTCAGCGGAGCGGTAGTGATGCCAAGCAGACATTTTATACTAAAAGACTTTATGCAGAATGTGGGCTGTGGATTCTTATCCCCGTCACATAAATGGCTTTATGAAGCGACTACTTTGCAGGCAGTGTGCATGAGCAGAAAAAACTCTTTCAATGTACACATGGGCATGTCAGTATCGTTTTAGGATCGACTCAAAACAAATTGCAAACGTAACTATCTGGTTGCATCAGAGATTCATGCGTAAATCGCTGATGCACAATTCAGCTGCAGATACAATTCATTTGAGTATAAAACAAGATTTGATTCATCTATTGGAACCTTGTAGACTGTTATCTCTGCAAAGCATATGGTTGAACTGATGAATGCCTTCTTTACATCTTAACCTTGGACCCAGATTACTGGAGAGTCGTAGTTGTGATGTATAAATAGTTTAACTAAATTCACAAATGCAGAAACAAACTGTGAATTAATGCAATACATGATTAACGACACAAATGAGTAACCACATGACTAAAGCATCAACACAATAAGATGTTTTATTTGGTTAGCTTTGTTGTTAATGTGACAGAATTCATCTGAGGCCTGTGATTGGATCGTTAATGTCTCTTAATGTCTTGACAGCTGGGCCTTGTATGGTTCTACTCAATCACACTTGTCAAAGGGAGTCAGCATGTCACCGTGTGCTACTTTGTAACCAGCTGAAGTTCTGAGGGTATCTGATGTCCCGTCTGTGTCTAACAGGACAGGCTGCTGAACCTGAGCTTCCTGAGGCTGTTCAGAGCTGCTCGGCTCATCAAGCTGCTGAGGCAGGGCTACACCATCCGCATCCTGCTGTGGACCTTCGTCCAGTCCTTCAAGGTCCTCACATACATAATCACATAAACACTGACATGTGCACTTTCACAAACACACACCCATATACAGTACCTTGTGTGGCGGCTGCTGGACCATAGAGTTTGGACTGGTAACTGGAGACTTGCCAGTCCACCTCCTGGAAACCGCCAGCACTGCAGAGGTGACCTTGAGCAAGGCACTGCTGCCCTAAAGTCAGAGATGTACTTGCTTTTAACTACACATTTGCACGATGGCTGCCTCGCAAATGCTGTGTCCATTAGGTGGAGTATTGGTTGTGCACATCCTGAAGGTGGAGATACACTGGATCCGTTGGGAAGTCTACTCATTTTCTATGGAGAGCAGGAGATCCAGCTGGGCGTAGCAGGATGGATACATTCGCACAATCATGACTCGACCTCAACTTTATGCAACTGAGGTCTGTCCATCGCAACCATGGATATATAAATTCAATTCAATTCAATTCATTTTTTATAGCCCAAAATCACAAATTTGCCTCAGAGGGCTTTACAATCTGGACACATACGACATCCTCTGTCCCCGGACCCTCACATCGGAACAGGAAGAACTCTCCCAAAAACCTCTAACAGGGAGAAAAGAAAGAAAGATCCTTAGAGAGCAACAGAGGAGGATCCTCTATCAGGATGGACAGAAGTGTGATAGATGTCATGTGTACAGAATGAACAACATCACAGAGTTACAACACATTCAATGCATATGACTTATAATGAGAGTAGTAAGCATAATAATGATGAGAAAATTACGACTACTAATAATAACAGCAGAAGTGGATACAGTAGAATAACAATGATAACAAAAGCAGTAATGGTATCGGCAATAGCAATACGACTACTAATAATAATAGTACGAGCAGCAGGTGTCAGCAGGGCCACGGCAGGGGGAAGGACCAGGGTCCAGGTATAACCACGATCCATGGAACCTGTGAAGAGAGAAAGCAGAGAGAAGAAAGAAGAAGTAAAGTTAGTAATGAGCATTAATGGGACATGAATTCATACAAAAGGAGATGAAGAAGAGGAGAGAGGAGCTCAGTGTATCCTAGGAAGTCCCCCGACAGTACCTAGGGGCTGGTCTAAGGCAAACCTGAGCCAGCCCTAACTATAAACCTGAACCAGCCCTAACTATAAACCTGAGTCAGCCCTAACTATAAACCTGAG
>NW_022280202.1:62440-84780 GCF_004355925.1 Anarrhichthys ocellatus | reverse complement strand
AGCCCTAACTATGAACCTGAGCCAGCCCTAACTATGAACCTGAGCCAGCCCTAACTATAAACCTGAGCCAGCCCTAACTATAAACCTGAACCAACCCTAACTATAAACCTGAGCTGGCCCCAACTATAAACCTGAGCCGGCCCCAACTATAAACCTGAGCCGGCCCCAACTATAAACCTGAGCCGGCCCCAACTATGAGCGTTATCGTAGAGGAAAGTCTTTAGCCTACTCTTAAATGTGGTGAGGGTGTCTGACCCCCAGACTGAAACTGAAAGCTGGTTCCACAGAAGAGGATCTTGATAACTGAAGGCTCTGGTTCCAATTCTACTTTTTAAGACTCTAGGAACCACAAGTAAGTCGTAGAATAACTTCAGTTTTGTCTGGGTTTAACATCAGGAAGGTGCAGGTCATCCAGGTTTTTATGTCCTTAGGACATGTTTGACGTTTAGCGAGATGGCTGGTTGCCTAAAGGAATCATAAGGTGAATAAAATGGTCCAAGCACAGAATGTTGTGGAACTCCATGACTGACGTTGGTCTTCATCGAGGTTTCATCGTTTACATATACAAACTGAGATTGATCTGATAAATAGGACTTAAACCAGCTTAGTGAGGTTCCTTTGATGCCAATCAAATGTTCTAGTCTCTAGATAGGAACTAGATACAGCGTTGGAGGCAGGGCCCGTTCATTCCTAAGAAAGTTGCTCATTGGCGCATCAATGGGGCCATAGAGCAAGCACGCCGGTGTTTCCTTTAACCACGCCGCCCAACCCTCGGTCCAGCCTTGGTCTCATTCAAGTTAACAGAAGAAGCAAATGCAAGTCCATGGGAAGAAGTATTTTTGGGCCCAATGGCACCCTGTGACGGGCCGGAAGTTGTAATTACAGTTTTTCCACTTTATAAAATCTGCTTCAAAGTCCAGGTGTTCCTCCTGGAGGCTTGATTTTAAACCGCCAGACTCGCCAAACTCAATAAGTCAAAAAGTATTTTCAGGAACATATTTTCGTGTTCTGTTGTGAAATTAAAAGTTTGTGACAATCAGGCTAAAATATGCAAATTAATACATAGTGTCGACGCAATGGCGGCGTGATCTCAGATTTAACAATTGAGTAATCTCGTCGAGTCTCGCCGTGTTTATTGTTTACGTCTTTCATCATGCGAATCCAGAATCTCTGTGGTTCTCTGGTGTGCCCTCTAGTGGAATCCTTCAGTAACACATGGAGTGAATAGGCCAGTATGTGAAGGATTGTCTACGTCAAAGCGTGGTTAAGAATCTCCAGCTGCTGCTGCTAACCAAGGGCAGTCCCATCACACTAACGTCTCTCCACAACAACATGCGTGTGTATGAGTCCTGTGTGTGTTTCAGTCAAGGAGTGATTTATGATGGTTATTGTTATTAATGAAATGTGTTTCCTGTCCTTTAGGCCCTGCCTTATGTCTGCCTTCTGATTGCTATGCTGTTCTTCATTTATGCCATCATTGGCATGCAGGTGAGTGATGCCGCTCTGCTGTGGTCACACAGGTCATGATATTCATATCGTAGTTCATCATTAAAATGCTTCGGCCTGAACGTGAAAAACTTAATTTGCACATTGCTCAGACTGTACGAATCCATTGTCCACACTGTTTCTGTGCTGTAGGTGTTTGGCAACATTGAGCTGAATGAGGACACAGCTATCAATCACCACAACAACTTCCGTACTTTCCTCCAAGCGCTCATGCTGCTGTTCAGGTATAAGAAACTTTATTAATTAATTATCAAAGGTATATTACTGGGTATGCAGAGTGTTACCTTATTATTATTATTTATAATTTTATTGCAAGAGAAGAGACAATACATAAACATAACAACAAGAGGATGACGAGAACAGTGAGATACAAGCCAGCAAACATCACATACTCAGTGTATGGGAGAACGGTGTGATTCGGAGTGTGTGTGTGTGTGTGTGTGTGTGTGTGTGTGTGTGTGTGTGTGTGCGCGCGTGTGTGTGTGTGTGTGTGTGTGTGTGTGTGTGTGTGTGTGTGTGTGCGTGTGTGTGTGTGTGTGCCTGAGCCTTTTGAAATGAAAGACCATAAGAAAGTACATAAATGAAAGGGCAGATTACATAAATTACAGAATAAAACCCAAAGACAGGAGCAGTATGGCCCCGTCCACTGGCAGCAGACCAGGACCAGGGCACCGTCAGGGAGCTCCAGAACAGGACAGTAGGGTCAGTCAGGCCGGGTCAAATTGTTTTTTATTGTAATTTTTGTATCGATTGTATTTTATTTTATTTTGTTAATTATTATTATCAACTTTATTTTTTTTTTTTAGACTGATCGGTCCAGCTTTGTGTCGCCCCCAGACCGTTTGAAGAGGGGGCTAGCCCAGTGCGGGTTTGAACCCTTTTTAAAAAAAAAACAGCTCCCAGACCCGAGGGAGGGGGTCTGTTCTTTTGTGGGGGCTCATCAGTCAGTTACAGCGGTGGGCCGTCAGGACCAGCAAGGCCTTCTCTGCTGGTCTAAACAGAATCACAAAGTTATATCTATTTTATAATTTAAGAATTTTTCTTAAATACACTACATGTATTGTAATTCATAAACATATTTTCCCCATTATCTTATGTTCTCATTGCACAGCTACTGTGTTCCTCAGTTGCTCTGCTTCCAGTGCAGCTTGTTTTAAGTAGAGCTTTTATCCAATCAGATCTCACCTCTGTGTCTCTAGGTAAGAACAGAGGCAGAGGCCTGCAGAGTCTCACCTGCAGCCAGTGCAGATTAAAGTAAATGAGGACGATATTGATGATTGCCATAGTGTTCAACCAATCAGGTCTTTAGTTTGACATGTTGGGCGTATTCTTTGACGTGTCAGAGCCTGCTAGCTGGCCTATAGCTACGTCAGCATTACGTGCAGCTCAGTGTTCAGGTGCAGCTCTGCAGTGAGGTGCAGCGTGTGCTGTGATTGGTCAGTGGGCGAGCACGTGACTATCGTGAAACGAAACTTAAAGTAGCCATCAGAGGCTTAGTCGGAGTAGTGAGAGTTCAAATTGAAAGATATGGAAGAAATTATGACATTTTTTGCATTTTGCTTGGTGTAGATTATTATTATTTTACCTAGCTTTGTTTTTTTAACACTCAATGGCTGAAGGAGGAGAAACTGATTAGTGAGTTGTGATTTAACCGGATTAAACTCTTAGTCAACAAAGAAAGGAGGATGGAGTTTGTCTTTAAGTCAACTGGTTTGTTTCTTTACATCTAACATCTGAATGGCCCTCCAGTGTGCAGCAGAATGCGTGTTGCTGCAGATCTGCTGGATTGATTTGTTGCTCTGTTGTCATATGAATATATGTGACTGGTTCTTCTGAGTTTGTTCTTGTCATTGTGTTAATTATATAGATTTGGACTATATGCATTGTCCGTAGGAAGCATCCCGTCATGCGCGGAGTTATTGTTTGATAAGCTAGTTTAGTGTAGACTCCCTGAACACACGCGGTGCCTCAGCTGTTTTTTTTGTTCCGGGTTCAGAGGTCACAGCCCGTTGTCTCCTACGTGAGCACAGAAAACATTATATTTCCCACAATTTAAGCTTCTGCATTTTCCAAATGCACTAGTATTATTCAAATGTATTGTTCGGTTCGTAAGTCTCGTACCGAACGGTTTAATACGAATACGTGTATTGTTACGCCATAGAAACAAATAACCGTAGCTGTGACGTCATAGTGAGATTATTAGGAGATGACTCAGCTGCAGGACAGCACTGAAGGCCCAGCTATAACATGCATGGCCCGCCACTGGTCAGTTATATATATATATAATATATATATATTTGTGATATATTAACGGTGCCCCAGTCTTCCATCCCCATACCACCCGCTCCAGAGGTGTTGCCTTATTATATGTATTATGAGATCATTACTACTGATGTAAGCAATATTTTAATGTTGGCTAAACCAGGCAAAGCCCATTTGAACTACTTATTTTACTGATGGGTAGTTAATCGTTAACAGTGAACATATTTTGTATGTTTTATGTGCAATATTTTAATCTGCTAAGTAACTAGTATGTGTAGCTGTAAAGTTAAGGTAGCATACAACTCAATGATCAAGGAAGGCACAAGTACCTGGAGCTGTTGCTCAGTCTCATTCTCATTTTCACAGAATGAAGGTGAGATATAGTCCAAGAATAATACAAATATACACTGGATATATATGTTATCATTGTTATAGCCCATAGTCCATATGAATGTTCGTCCTTTCATTCCTTAAATACTCTTCTGGCCTGAAGAGGACTGCTGCCATCATCTAACACGATGGGCTGGGTGTCACACCGCCAGAATCAGGTGGAATCAGGTGGCAGCAGAGACACTTCTGTAATTGGAGTTAAGAAGCGGTGCTAATAACTAGTTCTGCATAAACACACCTCCATTCCTCCAGTGCTGTCATGAACCATAGCAGATGTGTCATTTGTATCCCATACTGGCATAAGAACAGTGGTTAACAGTGTGTTAAAGTTGGACCCAGTGTGACCAAAGCGTTTAACTCAGAGTTCATTTACCAGCTTCCAGGGAAGCTTCCAGCAGCATGTTGCAGTCGTTCTCAGTGGACGGGTTTTCAACATGTGATCTAAGTATAAAACGTCTTCTACCTTCCTGAAGAATTGTTCTCTGAAATCCAAATGACGCAGCTGATTGGAGACATATAGTCCAACACAATTACTGGTTTTCAGACTGATTCTCACATTTCCATTTTAGTTTTATTATAAGAGCACAAGTACATAACTAAACCTTTTCTCTCAATGCGATGCTTCCTGTGAGCGATCAGGTTTCAGTTTTATTTAATAAATACATATTTAAGCTTTAAGTAAGACATTAATAAAGCAACATAAAACAAGGTTTAACAACCAATCACACGTTGCACATTTTCAATTCAACTTCTGTTGAGTCGACGTTATCTGACTTTTCTTTTCCTCATGTTATTAAATCATCGTTTGACAGAATGCGACCTTGTCTGCGTGGTGTTGCTGAGGCTGGACTTCATGTCTCTTGTTTCTCTCTTCTTGCCTGTGTTTTATGTGCATCAGGAGTGCAACAGGTGAGGCCTGGCACGAGATCATGTTATCCTGTTTGAGTCACCGAGCCTGTGATGAGCGCTCAGGGACCCACGGGAACGGGTGTGGCAGTGATTTTGCCTACTTCTACTTTGTCTCCTTCATCTTCCTCTGCTCCTTCCTGGTCAGTACTGAAAGTAAAGGTGTCCGCTGTAACTGTTGACCTCATGGATGCTGTTGCATGTGATGCTCTGGTAGGAGTGTCAATAAATGGAATTTGACTCACTTTTAGTTTATTACTATATTTTCAAGTGTGTACGTTTTAGATTCTATAAACGTGCAGAGATCAAAGAAAACCTGTTTTAACTTGTTAAGTTAAGTTTTCAACACATGATACTTTGATGCATTTGAAGGAATAATGTTTGATATCACTTTTATATATCAGGTCATTTTCATACAGTGAGTAGCAATAAATGGACGATATCATCGTGATCAAGGTTGGGAGGGTTCCTTAAAGATATATTCCACTACAAATACTAATGAAGTCAGTAACCTAACCCCAGTACCACAAGTAACCTAACTTGATTACTTTCTGTTACTTTTGGATTATCTAACACTAAATATGTAAATGAAGACAAGAGAAAAGAACAATGCTGATGTTTCACTGTTATTCAGCAGCTGTGGACATGCTGTCATCATCCACTATCCACAGTGTTGCTATTGTGGTTTGAATGAAGCCATTTGTCTGGTATTACGTTAGCTGGACCTGAAGTTAGAAGCGCTTCTCTCAGCAAAGAGGGAATCTTGCTGAAATAAAAAGAGCTCATCCTCCTGGTGATAGCGTGCTGTGATGTTCTGCTCCACATAATAAATAACGAGGAAGCATTTCTCTCACTAATGTTGGAGGCCATTGAGTGATAATGTGCATGCATGTAGATAGTAGTATATGCTCCTTCTGAAATATATTTTAAAATTGTTCTCCTGCTAGTCGATAGAGCAGCGTTATATACAAGTGGATGGTTCAACACAGCTAAAATGCTACAACATAATGCTATAAGGCTGTTTGTTCCTTCAAAGACTGTCGGAGATTTGATTTGATCCACTAGCGGTTCAGCTGCTCATGTCGATGTCATTGAGATCAGTTAAATTAAATGAACTCTTTACTGCTGCGACCAGGTGAAGGCGTAAACTCTACTTCATGGTTGTGTTCCAGATGCTGAACCTGTTTGTGGCTGTCATAATGGATAACTTTGAGTACCTAACCAGAGACTCCTCCATCCTTGGACCTCATCACCTCGATGAGTTCATCCGGGTTTGGGCCGAGTACGATCCGGCTGCATGGTATGTTCACACCTCCCTCTGGGCCCCAGAGAGTGGCATACAAAGTAAAGTGTGGTGAACAGATAGCCTAACTTTACTCCTCTCTTCCCCATTCCCGTGAGACTAAGGTGACTAAATGAGGTGTCATACACAAGCCTTGTTCCTTACCTTGTTGTACGCAGTCAGCCCACGGATGATTATTGATTTATTTTAAGCTGTCTTGAATGTTTGTGTATTTATGTGCTTGTTCTTTTCCACAGCGGACGGATTTCCTATAAGGATATGTACAATTTGTTACGCATTATCTCACCCCCCCTTGGCTTAGGGAAGAACTGCCCTAATAGGGTAGCATACAAGGTTTGCAAATACCACACCGTTACTAGGGTGCTTTGTGCACCTCTATGCCAAAAGACTTAACTGAATGGCTGTGCACCAATGAAATCGTCTTTACACAAGCACCCGCCCCTCAAGCTGACTGGCTTTGGTTGATGATGCCGGAGTGGAAACAAAGCTTTCAAAGCCACAACATTGTCCTACTATTGTCTGCTATGCCGACTTCCTCCTGCCTGTGATGTTCCACAGCAGACGTGCTTTAAACCTCCAAAGCCTCCATCACTACATCGGAGGTCTAAGAATAGAGGCAGTCGCATTCTGTGCAGACTGTGAAGCCTTGAGGCAGGTTTGTGTTATGTGGTATTGGGCTAGACAAATACAAATTGATTTGACTTGTCTTTAAAAAATCTGAATCAGATCAAAAGCTTAATGAAAAATGTTATATGACGTTTTCATGAAGCCAGGCTATGCCCCCAACCAGAGCTTGGGCTGGCATTGAAACCTTTGTCTCCGTGCACCCTGGTTGAAGTACCAGTGGGATGTCTGCTAGCATGCTGAGGCAGACATCCCCGTTACAATGCTGTCATTTCTCTTCCCTCCCATCAGCATTCTGTGTGTTGGGCCAACCCATCCTCCCTCCTTCTCTGCCCTCCTCCCCTCTCCTACCAAACTCACTCTTTACCATTCCATATCTCCTGTCAGGGATCCTGAGCTCCACATTGATGAATCCCTGTGCCCCGACACTGAGGCCGAGGATGGCATCCACCTCACATCTCACTCTGGGAAATCTATTAACAGATTTCTGTTTTTCCCTTCCATTATTCTCTTGTTTTTGTTGGTTTCTGCCCTTTGTTCCTCTCCTCCTTCTCTAACTCCCCATCCTCCTCTGTTTGCATTTGTTTTATTTCCTACCCTGTGAAGTGGCCGCATCAAGTACTTCGATATGTATCAGATGCTGCTCCACATGTCCCCACCCTTAGGTTTGGGAAAGAAATGTCCGCCAAGAGTCGCCTACAAGGTAGACCCTCCTCTTCCTCCACCTTCTTCCCTTTGCTCAACAATCTCTCTCCTACTGGCGTGAACTCAAGCCAATGTCTGTGCTCTGCAGTGTTCCCGCGTTTCTTCGCTTTGTTTTGCTAGCGCTCTGATATTTTAGAGAAGTCCCTACCTCATCTTTACTGTCTTTACTGTTCCTTAGTGTGGGCTAATACCATCACTAACCATAATAACCATGGAGCTTCACTAAGAAGACTTAAAGCTATGTTAATTAGCATATCATATTATGTTTATGGAGGAAATCTGCTCCCTTGTGTCATATGATTATTATCATTTCATTTAAATGGTATGCCCGAGTTTTACATTTTTTTGTGGAGCAGTCTGTGTGTGTGCGTGTGTTTATGTGTGTGTGTGTGTGTGTGTGTGTGTGTGTGTGTGTGTGTGTGTGTTTATGTGTAGCTTCTGTTGCTTTTCTGTGGGAGCAATACTTTCTCTGTGTGCTTTTCACTTTGTGGTTCTATCTTTGCTCCCATTCCGTCTCATCCTCTCTCACATCTCATCACAGTCCATCCACTGTTAGACATATTTATGTGTGTGTGTGTGTGTGTGCTATTGCGTGCATTTGTTTTTGTATTAGAATGGTCGTGCTGCACAGCATTAATACAGATATGTCAATGTGATTTTTTATTTTACACATTTATTTATTTTTGGCTAAATATTGATTGAGATAACTGAGAGAAAGACAGCATGCCCACCTGATGAGAACAAGTGATCCGTATCTGGATATCTTATCTCGCAGTGGTCTGGCTACATTGCGATCCGATCTCAGCCAGAAGTAAATTACATTTCTACTCTGTGATCACATTCTTAAGATTTGTTCAACAAGTTGAAAGTGTTGACAGCGATGACGTGTTGGACCACGGTCACATGACTGAGCTAGCAGTAGTGTTAACGAGCTTCTTCAGGGACTCCGATTAGCTTCTTACAGGAAAGGGAACATTAGCCTGCTGAAGAGAAGTTCAGATGAGCCTTTATTGATCCCCAGCAAGAAAATGTTGGTTTTCTTGGAACAGCACGAGGACAGAATGCGTACACACAAATAGAGAACACACCAGGGCTATAGGACCAGTAGCCACACCTTCCATGGGTCTCTTGTAAAGTATACGCCCGGTTCTTTCTAATTGAAGCTTACTCTTTGGAACATGCCAAAAAACATTTCCAGGCTTCCACTTGTCTGGGGCCATAGAGCCAATAGACTACTATGGAAATGATATACAGAGGAAGTTTGAGATTCAGCATATTAGTTGACTAAGTCAGCAGGCTCCGCCTACCCAATGATGCATGTTGAGATCCACTCACATTGTAAGCAGAATGGAGATGATACCAGGTGTACATGGGGTCGTATAAAGTCCACGTGGACACAATGTGGCTGTAAAGATTGGATTGAAGTCAAATATAAGATTTCATTCACTCTGAATTTTTAGACTAGCAGTTGGTTTAAAACACTTCTCTTTTGAATCAGCCTGGTCTCACAGAAATACATGAAATGACGATGACCAGCACATGACGTTTTTGTGGCACACACTGGTTAAAATGACGTGCCAAAACCACAGAAACATTGTCAATCTAAAGTCAATTACGTTTCCTTTTTTGTGGTGGACACACACATTCCCAGAGTCTACAGAAATAAGGAGGAGGGTGGGTCAAGGGTCAGACATGGGACTTTCACCCATGAGACCAGTGTTGGTGTCCCCGGTGAAACAACAAGTCAAAGCTGAATTATTTGAAATGAAACAGATGACGGAAGAAGTATCATAACCAAGGTGTTTGTTTGAACCCAAACCATGATGTTTTATTTCCATTAAATTAATTTCCATTTAATTTCCGTTAAAATGTCGTTTTGTTGCCTAGATGATCTAACATTGAATAGTTTCCATGGTGGCAGCATGCCTTCTACACATTACTGGCCACCGTCATGCGATGCGCTGTTAAGAGATCTCTGTGAGATCACGTTGGTCTATACTGCTGTCTGTCTAACTGGGCAGCCTGCAGCTGTGCGTGTATGTGTGTGTTGGTGAATGTGGGACCACATGCACATTGGTGTGGTTGTATGAGTGTGTTTGAGTTTGTCCCTCAGCTCTTCATCCCCATCTCATTCTGACTCTGGTCGTTCTTACTGTCTGCACTGCCACTGATAGCACATGTAGGTGAATGCTTTCTGTGTTCAGGGGAGCTCAACTCTTACAACAGTCTCACAGCATTCTATATGCTCCTACTGGTGCCATTACTTCTCTATGAGCCAAGTCTTCCTGCTCAGGCTGCCCAGGCTTGGTGGAATGGACACTCTTTATTGCTAGCTGCCACTTTTCATGTAGCGCATAGTCAACCCTCTCAACTGCAAGTTGATGATTGTTAGGATGGCAACCACAGAGTCGAGCTCCTGCGACTGTCGATGCACCTTCATGGTTATGCGTTACATGCCTACTCTCCACCCTTTTTTCGATCAATGTCAGTCTTGCACCAGTGCACTTTGACTTGCAGCGTAGTGCATACCGTAGCCAACAGCAGTGAATGTACATGTCTAGTTTGTCTCCTCTGTACGTGCTAGTAGAGAAGGCTGTTTGTGTGCTGAACTGAGTCTCGGTAACATTTGATCAATATGGCCAAACTTGCATATTTTCAACTAAACTTTAATGTACATTATGCTGAGAGAGTGAAGCCATGGAGGGTATCGGATCACTGCAGCACACAGATGGATTTCTCTGGGTGACTTGTCTGTTGTGATGGGGCTGGGTGCTATCACTGAGTGATCTGAAGTCTCTCTGTCACCACTCATCTACTCTCCTCAGCGCCTCGTCAAAATGAACATGCCCATCGCTGATGACAACAGCGTCCATTTCACCTCCACCCTGATGGCCCTGATCCGCACTGCCCTGGAGATCAAACTGGCCTCAGGTCAGTGAAACACACCACACATCGTTAAAATAGAAGAGATACAAATGACGAGAATAGAGTCATGTAATGTCCTGCTCTCTGGTTTTACATCTTAAGAAAACACAACATATGAATAATGTTGGTTTGAGAAAAAACAAACTATAGATAAACTATATAAACTATAGATATACCAGAACAAGCCAATCAGACCTGTGTTGAGTTGTTTTTTCAAGCTGACATTTAAAAGAAAATACAGGAGTAACAATGGACAATGTCATGATGACGTCACAGCTACGGTTATTTGTTTCTATGGCGTAACAATACACGTATTCGTATTAAACCGTTCGGTACGAGACTTACGAACCGAACAATACGTTTGAATAATACTAGTGCATTTGGAAAATGTAGAAGCTTAAATTGTGGGAAACATAATGTTTTCTGTGCTCACGTAGGAGACAACGGGCTGTGACCTCTGAACCCAGAACAAAAAAACAAAACAAAAAACAGCTGATGCTCCGCAAGTGTTCTGGGAGGCTACGCTACACAGCAGCAACACGCATTCTGCTGCACACTGGAGGGCCATTCAGATATTAGATGTAAAAAAACAAACCAGTTGACTTAAGGTGACATGCAATTGATGGTAGATTGGGGAGTAAATATGGAGCTAATAACATCTTTTATCATATTATATATGATGCATGCTTTTATTGGTTCATGATCTGCAGCTTTAAGATTGAAATCTGGTTGTCATTTAAGACAAAATGTAGGCTTAAAGCATCAGGCTCCCCTAACCAAACTTAAACATACACAATGTGATTGACAGCATATGGGAAACTAAAAAGGTATTAAAGGTTTAGACAGGTTGTTTAACTGTAACAATTGAGGCCAGTTTTTGTAGTGCATTTCAAATGTTACCTCATAACTGATGAACCGAAGCAAATTAATGACAAATCTCTTGAAATGTTATGTTATGTAAAATGGTACCTTTAGCAGCCAGCCAGAGTGACAGAAAGCCATCTGCTATTTATTGTTCTCAGAGCTGGAAATAAGCTGATCTTGCTTCCAGTTGAACTCATTAGACGGTTTTGTGCTGGGCTGCTTCACAGCTTCTATCTGCACTTTCAATGAGGATTTCTCATCGCGCCTCACCTCAGAAACAACTCATTTACTGCTTTGCTTGCTTTGTGTGGTACATGAGAATAAACTAGTCAGCAGATGTTACTTTTTTATTTAGTCTATCTTTCCCACCTTTTTCATTTAAAGCACTGTATATGGTGCTGTTACTGGAGGTTGACATGTGTTTTAATAAACAAGGTTTAAAGTGTCTCTCTGTGGATTTCCAGGCATGGTCGCCCAGCGCTTATCTGACGCTGTGTTAAAGAAGGAGTTGTCTACAGTGTGGCCCAGTCTCTCTCAAAAGACCATGGATCTGTTGGTGACACCACATAAACGTAAGCATGCCACCATGTCTACATGTTGAGCTCTCTGGTCTTATCTCAACCTGACTTTCACGCACCGTCTCAAAGATTACGCAAAGGGATCTTTTGATCAAAAGTAACTGAAATGTTTGCACAACACAAAAGGAAAAGGTATGTGATGTGTACATCAGTAAAGTGTCGAGTGGACATGGAAGCTGAGGATGGTGTGTTAGGCCAACTATAATGGCGGGCTCACCACTCTCCCAAAGAAATGTTTATTGTTATCGTGAAGGGTAATAAGACATAATATCTGTAGTCATTTTACAGTGTGTTCACTACAAAACGTCAATGCTTCCTTGGAAAGTGACATCTTGTGTAACAGCAAACAAATGCTCAGATCAAATGCAAATAGTAGGTCAAACCACCCTAATCTCAAAGACATGTTATCAGGTATGTCCCGTCAGTTCTGTCAAGATGCTTTTGTTTACCTCAAATCTTTTTTAATTACTTACTGTGAATTAATCAAATCTGTCTCTGTTAGAAGTACATTTTTTGTAAAGATTTTTTTTAAGTAGCCATTAAGGAGACAAGCAGGTAAATAGAGATTAATCAAGAAGGAAGGAATGAGTCAGCAGAATTTCCCCTCTGCTCTCCTCTTTTCTCCTTTAGCCTCCTCTCTGTCCTCCGACAGTGTCCACGTCCCTCTATCCGGCAGGGAGATTTTTGTCTCACGTTTATCAGCTGATAGAGAGCGCCATGTTTATCAGGGACACATTGGTGCATGTCTCCCCGCTGTCAGCTCCCTCCACGCGGATCACCATGTCTGGTGTTCCGTCATTTAGATCTATTGAGTTGTTAGAGAACGAGCTCTGGAGGTTTGGTCAATTTGCCAGTGGATTTACAACAGTGAGTTTGGGATGTAAATATCTCAAACTGAAGCATGGTTAGTCTCTGAGGCAGCAGGTCTTGATGGCGGTGATGGCTCTTACATGGTGAAGTACAACCACACCCAGCAGAAAACGTTGAGGACGCAGCTTCCACAAGTGTTGCAGGGAGAGATGTCACTGTGATCACACACGGAGAACAGGGTGTGTCTAATAGCCAGGTGTCATGCGGAGAAGACATAGACTATGACTCTGAGTCAGATACAGTTTCTGTTTGTGAAACTTCCAACAGAAACACAGATCTCTGCTGGTTTCATCTCGTCTGTTTTCTTTCTCTTCTCTGACCTCTCCATGCGAAGCCTTAATAGGGTCGTTAAACATCAATGGTTGGAGAGAGATGTTTGGTTTATGCAAGAGACACTGCTGTTCTGTTTAGAACAACTTTTCCTCTACTGAGGTGGTGAAGGGTCGGCTGCTGATTGTCAGGGCAGAAATAGAGAGCTCTGTGTTTTGCTTCATTAACATATATGTCCCGAACCAGGGAACAGAAAGAGTCGATTTTTTCACCATCCTAAAAAATGAAGGAATTACCATCAGTATCAATTAGTTATTGGTGGTGATTCTGACTGCACTCTAGACTTCACTGTAGAAAGGACAAGTGAGGAACCTTAACAGTGTCATTGCACACCTGTTAGACGATTGAAGAGTAAAACATCCAATAGTGAGGGTCAGCAGTAACCGGGTGAGTGCAGCCAGATTAAACAGGATCGACATTTCTCAAAGTCTTAGCTCCAGATTAGTTTACAGCACTATGAGTCCAGTTGGCTTCAGTGACCACCACCTTGTCACTATAGATCTGATCATTTCATCAGGTGAAAGGGTCAAGTCCTACTGGCTCTTTAACAACAAGCTCCTGCAAGACGGCGTATTCTGCAAGAGCTTTGAGCGTTTTTGGCAGCAGTGAACGGGGTGGATCACTCTTATTTGTTGGTTTTGGTTTTGGTGATAGTCTCTGGCTTGGGTTGGTTTATTGTACAGTGGTGCTCAATGTTTGGTGAAGACAGGCGTAGGGCTGAGTCGGCCAATCCCTGTACAGCGGGGGATAAGACAAGGTTGTCCTATCTCAGGTCAACTATATAGTTTAGCTATTGAGCCCTTTCTATGCAGGTTGACAGGTCGGCTCAGTGGTTTCTTACTGCCTGGGCCCTTAAGTCTTGTTCATCCTCCTGCTGTATCTGTTTATAATGCAGACGATGTTTGCATCTTTGTCTCCAGCCAGGAGGACGTTGAGTGTTTGCAGGATACCTTGTCCCTGTATGAAAAGACCTTATCTGCACAGGTGTACTGGGCTAAGAGTGAAGCCTTGTTGGTGGGACAGTGGAGGGATCAGGCCGATCCCAGTCTGCCTAGTGGTCTAAAGAAAGGGGGCCGAAAGTTCTGGGAGTTTTTTGGGCCACAGTTTCAAGCTAAGAATTGGGATGGAGTGAAGGAGAAAGTGTGCGCTCAGTTGTCTAAATGGAAATGGTTGTTACCCCAGTTGTCCTATAGAGGAAGAGTTCTGGTTGCCAATAACTTAGTCGCCTCGACTCTATGGCACAAACTCTTTACTGTGACATCACCAATAGGCCTGACAGAGGACAACCAAAGGGCCATCCTGGACTTTTTCTGGTCTGGCCGGCACTCTGTCTCTCGCAATCAGAGAACATGGGCATCATCTTATTACAGCGCTGTACTGCAGATTTTCGAGATCACACAAGTCACAAGTGAGTTTCCTCGAATGTGGTTGTTTGAGGAACCTTTGTTTTTCAAAACGTTTTACAGACTCAAACTCTATCACGTTATCACATGATAGAGCAATCTGTCAGCCTGCAAGACAATCTCAGAGAGGCTGCTGCACCAAATTAGGCCATCTGATAAAGATGACGACAACATCTGCAGATGTCCTGGGAGAGAACAGCAACATCACCTCTATCAGAGTGATCAGCAGAGTGGTGGAGGAAGTCTGTGCCGCCCTGTCTCAATCACAGAGAGCGTTTGCAGGATATCGTACCCTGTGTGACCAATGGAGTGAAGGTTTTAAATACTGTTGCCCCTCTCTGTCCATCACCCCCGCTGTGAGGGAGTGGCAGGAAGGAGGAAGTCACTGGACTGGGTTCTTTGGTCCAGATGTTTGCCCGAAAGGCAGCTGGCGGTCTCTGTACAAGCTTTCTGTTAAAAATCAGACAGCAGACCTCAAGTGGAGGGTTTTACATGGAGCAATAGCTACAAACAGATACAGAGCGCACCTTGATCCTGATCTGAGGGAAGGGTTCATTTATTTTTGGTCCAAAATACTGTGCTAAGAAGAAGAAGACTGTACACACATCAGTGAACTTTTTGTCTGGTACTGCTAAGTTGGCCATTTGGCTGACATGTAGGAACCAGGCTCAGAGTACAGGCAGTGTGCATCCAGCACCTGTTTTGGATGGGCTGCTGAAGGCCCGAGGGTGGTATACGCCTATTATCAGATGATGGACGATGTGCAGGCTTGCAGCCGCATATGGGCTTTTTGGGGATTACGTTCTGTGGGGGAGGATGGAGAACTGATAGTTCATTTTTGATTAGATAAACTAAATTGATGATGTGACAGTGATCTGGTGGCCCCCTGCAATGGTTAAATAAAGGGACTTTGAAAACCTCTCCTCTCTTCTCCTGTCCTTTCCCTGTACCGTCATTTTACTTCACATCATGTCTTCTCTCTTCACTTCCTCAGCCAATGAACTGACCATAGGGAAGGTTTATGCAGCCCTGATGATCTTCGACTACTATAAGCAGAATCGAGCGAGGAGGCTGCAGCAGCAGCAGCAACAGGGCGCGTCAGGCTCCCAGGTACAACATCTACACCACGATTGCCTGCACACTGCACACACACTGAAGCACACACACATTGGATGTACTAGTGCAAACCTTTATGCATGTGCCCACATATATTATGCTTGCACACTTTGACTGTATGCCTGCATGCATACACATGCAGAAGATGCTTTTGTATCAACTAGCCATTCATTGGTAGATTACAAAATCCATCAACAGCTTTGCTAATTTAATGTTTTCAGTGTAAAGGTGGACAGCAATTGGTTATTAAAGGCACACTTAGCAGCCACAGCCAAAGATGAACCTGCATTTGGCTGCTGACTGGTGTCTACTACTGTACAGGTGCATTTGTTTGTTTCAGCACACAAACACTCACACAGATGCACACAGATGTACCTCTTACGAGCATGACTGTGAAAAATGAATATTTTGGCCTGAGTCTCTACATCTGGGTGGCACTGAGATCCTGCTGTCAGACCTGGGTGCAACAATATTCTGCCTGCTGCCTCTGAATGTCTTCAGCATGTTGCCATACGTCTCTCCTCCACAGTGCAAGGGCGGGGCTCTGTTTAAGCCATTGCTGCCTCTGACTCACATGCAGGAGAAAGATCTACCTATGATGTTAAACAGTGTGGAGCCTCCCAGCATGCTTCAGCCCCAGCCCAAATCCCATGCCAAGTCCCAGCCACAGACCAGACCTAGCTCCAACTCCCTCAACAATGGAGGCACGCTGTAAGTTCAACGCTTCAGGAATTAAAACTTATGGTACCATATCAAGACTAAAACTACATCCAGGGTAAAAACACTGTCAAGGATGGTTTAGATGTATTTTTCTGCTGACTTACCCTAAGAAAAATTGAAGACTAATATAGTGATGTTGTGTAAATGTTTTCTGAAGTTTTCATTGTGTTTGCGGTTGCAATCTGCATATCTGCATTCCTGATTTACGAAGAGAGCAGCAGATTATTAAGCAGTCACCAAACTTGGAAAGTGGGGGTCAGCAGGGCCGGTACCTGAGAGTGGAGCAGGTGGAGAGGGTGTGAGATGAAGGCTGATACTGAGGTCAATAAAGCCAAACTTTCACTTAAATGTAACAAAGTAAAGAAAAGCTTCGTTCAATCAGGAGAGACTTCATTAAAATGTAACAATCATTTGTTACACAAGCATAAAAAGTGAATAGTGTAAAGTCTTTGGCGATTTGAGTCCATCCTGAAGTAGGATAATCGACAAGTAGGGATGCTGAGGTCAGATAAGGCCTAATCCCCCTGGAGTCCAGACACTGGTGGTGGTGGTGATGAAGGGAGTTGCTGCAATCTGATGATGAAGGAGGAGGATGACTGTGATGCTGACTGGAGGCGACTGGGGTGGAGGAGGGCCACATCCGCCTGTGCTGAAATAACAACAGACTGCAGCAGACAGGAAAACATTTGTTAAAGTTTGACAGCAATGTGATTGGCATAAGGAAACTGTGCAGAACCTTGTTGGTTAATTTAATGTGAACGTCCACAATCAGCTGATAGAGTAATCACAGGGAGAGAGACTCAGAGATTATGAATGAAAAGGAGTGTAAAGAGAAGTCTTCCTGACTGAATGTACTCTTAAGCTTCATTTGTGTATATAGTCGTTATACAGTGTGTAGTTCTATGATGTATTCCTGTTTCTACCACAACCTTGCTTGTGACTCTAGTAAATCCCATTTGCACTGTTTACAGCTGGTCTGCTGAGGTTTTGAGGAGAAATTACTGCGGGGAAGGGCTTTGGACTGGGCCACGAGTACATTAACTTTTGATCAGCCTAATACCGTGTTTTATGTGGACTTTGTGGAGGAGCTGAGGGGGGTTTTTGATCCTCCGGTGGACTCCGATTATTATGCGGCTAAGCGCCTTCTTAGCCTGAGACAGGGCCAAGCGAGTGTAGCGGAACACTCGGTGGTTCGGCCGTCTCCAGCTCCCCGTATTCGGACGGCACTCCGCCCGACTCGTATCGAGCTGCCACCTCGGAGCCGCAGCGAGCTCCAGTTACTGTTCCTGCTGCCTCAGCGCCGCAGCTATCCCCGGACCCGGCCTCCGCCGCCTCAGAGCCGCAGCTATACCCGGACCTGGTCGCCGCCACCTCAGAGCCGCAGCTATCCCCGTACTCAGCCGTTGCCGCCTCCGAGCCGCATCGACCTCCAGTTCCTGCCGTTGCCACCTCTGAGCCGCAGCAACCTCCAGTTCCCGCCGCTGCCGCCTCCGGGTCGCATCGACCTCCAGTTCCCGTCGCTGCCGCCTCCGGGTCGCATCGACCTCCAGTTCCCGCCGCTGCCGCCTTCGAGTTGCAGCGACCTCCAGTTCCCACCGCTGCCGCCTTCGAGTTGCAGCGACCTCCAGTTCCCGCCGCTGCCACCTTCGAGTCGCAGCGACCTCCAGTTCCCGCCACTGCCGCCTTTGAGTCGCATCGACCTCCAGTTCTCCCCGCCGCTGGGCCAGCATCCTGTTCCCCGGAGCCCCGACTCCGAGAGTCCGAGTCCGGCCCGCCAGAGCACCTGTGTCCGGAGCAAGTTCGGCAGTCTGGCCGTCCGCCGGAGCACCTGTGTCCGGAGCCTTCTGTCAGATCCACTGTCACCCCTCCTCCGGACCCCCTCCACCCACCCTAGTTGGCTTTGTATCTGCTGGGACAACCCGGTACAGTCTTTTGCCTCGAGTACCTGTTAATCTGCCTGCCTCCGGTGTCGATCCACGAAACATCACACCGTCGATCTGCCTGCAACCCTGTGTCGGACCAAGGGATCTATACAGTATCCTGCCTGTCTTCCGGTATTGGTCCACGGAGAACCACACCGTCGATCCCGCATGCTGGAACTTCTAAAAATAAAGTATTTTCGTTTCCTCAATCCTGTCTCGTGGTCTGCTATTGGGTCCTGTCCAGAACTCCCTTGACAGAAATAATGAAATGTTATCAAGTTGTCAAAGTAAGTTCCATTTTGGCAGTGGTGGGCCGTCAGGGCCTGCAAAGCCTTCTCTGCTGGCCTAAACAGAATCACAAAGTTATATCTATTTTATAATTTAATATTTTTTCTTAAATACACTACATGTATTATAACTTATAAACATATTTTCCCCATTATCTTATGTTCTCATTGCACAGCTACTGTCTTCCTCAGTTGCTCTGCTTCCAGTGCAGCTTGTTTTAAGTAGAGCTTTTATCCAATCAGATTTCACCTCTGTGTCTCTAGGTAAGAAGAGAGGCCCGAGGCCTGCAGACTCACAAGTGCATCCATGTGCAGTTTAAGTGAATGGGGACGATATTGTTGATTGGTCATAGTGTTCAACCAATCAGATCTTTAGTTTGACATGTTGGGCGTATTCTTTGACGTGTCAGCGCCTGCTAGCCGGCATATAGCTACGTCAGCATTACGTGCAGCTCAGTTTCCATGTGCAGCTCTGCAGTGAGATACAGCTTGTGCTGTGATTGGTCAGTGGGCGAGCACGTGACTATCGTGAAACGAAACTTAACAGCAGAGGCTTAGTCTGCGTTGTGAATCACATCACGTGATGCAGCTCAGCCAATCAAATATGGGCATTCTGACACGTTTCCTGAATCGAGTGAGATGTACCACACACCGTGACACAGGGGCTGAGACGAGGAAAGACATTGCAGAGCAGTACCTTCAATGTTCAAGTTGTGAAAGTAAAATCATAAGTCGATCTCTCTGGGGCCGTGACTTGTCATTAAGGAATGATGATGATGGTGGGTCCCACAGCTAGACCAGTTGAGAACCACTGTCCTACATGAGCACAGAAATTGTTATATTTTCCTGAATTTAAGCTTATGAATTTACAAAATGCTCTAGTATTAATCAAACATATTGTTAGGTTCGTAAGCCTCGTACCGAACGGTTTAATATGAATACATATATAGTTACAGCCTTAGAAACGAATAATAGCTGTGGCGCCATCATGTGGTCATAAGGTGGTATTTCACCTGCAGGACAGCAGTGAAGGCCTAGGTATAAAATGCACGGCCTGCCACTGCATTTTGGCAAGTGAAATTATAAACCTCTGACCTAAATTTACACTGTGTTATTATTATAATGCTGAGCTGTGACTGCTACAACACACAGGCCAGGACATGACCACAACATCAAGCAGTCATCTTCCTGGGTGATGGAGAAACCCAAGGAAGTACCCCGAGCTAAGACAAAGAGAACCATGTCCAGGGGCCCATCAGAGGACACACCGGACACTGTCGTCATTCAGGTACTGTAGACGGCCACATTTCCTACATTGCTGTAAATGTCAAAATGTATTTAACTCATTGTTGTACACACGTACAGCTGTGTATATACAAACTATTTCATGTGTCTCCAGAGACTGCAGATTTTGTCTGGCTGAGTCATGGGAAGTGACAAAATGTTTGTTAAAAATGTAATTAAATAACTGTTATTGTAACTGCTGAGTAAATGTATGTTATGTATAGATGTTGTAGGGTGAGCTGAGTTTGTCTGAACATTGCTAAAGCATTGCCGTGTGTGTCTGGGAGTCTGATCGAATAGTCCGCCCGCATTTGCTTAATGCAGCTCTAAGTGTTCAAGCTGTTAAACATCTGCTGAAGAATACTGTGTCTTAAGGTGAAATAAAGAAACGATTAGTCTACTCCACCGCCACACACCTAATGATGCTGATGGGAGTGGGTTTGTGTGAGTGTATGTCCAGGAATCGGTGGAGATGAGGAAGATGGAGACCGGTGCCAGCAGCACGATCCCGGTCCCTGGCTCAGGTCTGGAGAACCAGGGCAGAGCAGCTTCTATGCCTCGACTTAATGTCGAGCTGCAGGTAATAGCTCATCTTCACCACCTTCTTTTTGATTAAGTGTCAGCCAACGCAAAAAAAACTAAATACTTTTTAGTATAGTTTCCATTGGTCAAATTTGAGTCATGTTTTGTTTTGATGTTGTGTTGTTATTATACATCCTTCTTATCTGTAATCATAAATATTACAATATATTTCCCATGCCGGGACGAGTCTTGTAAATTCTGGAATAAAAATCATGGCCAATGCGGTCTGCTTGCCAAGTGCTGCTTGATCTGGGATGTCACGATGTAGTCAGGTCTCTGTGAAGATGTGGCTCAACAGTCACCAAACTCCCGTTGCTGACCCCCACACACACACACACACAGACAGACACGCGCACACACACACACAGTGCCCATGTCCTTCTGAGTATTAGTATAAGGATGGACTGTCCTCAGTAAAGCCAGTCATCATTCAAAAACTCAGTTAGAATATGATATTATAGTATAGCATATTATAGTATAGTATAGTATAGAATATTATAGTATTGTATATTATCGTATAGTATATTATAGTATAGTATAGAATATTATAGTATAGTATATTATCGTATAGTATAGTACAGTATAGAATATTATAGTATAGCATATTATAGTATAGTATAGAATATTATAGTATAGAATATTATAGTATATTATAGTTTAGAATATTATAGTATTGTATATTATAGTATAGAATATAATAGTATATTATAGTATAGTATAGTAAAGTATAGAATATTATAGTATAGAATATTATAGTATTGTATATTATATTATAGTATAGTATAGAATATTATGGTATAGCATATTATAGTATTGTATATTATAGTATATTGTAGTATAGTATATTATAGTATAGTATGGAATATTATAGTATAGTATATTATGGTATTGTATGTTATAGCATAGTATATTATAGTATAGTATGATATATTGTAGTATAATATAGTATTGAATATTATAGTATAGCATATTATAGTATTGTATATTATATTATAGTATAGTATAGTATAGAATATTATAGTATAGTATAGAATATTATAGTATAGTATATTATAGTATAGAATATTATAGTATAGTATATTATAGTATATTATAGTTTAGTATATTATAGTATTGTATATTATAGTATATTATAGTTTAGTATATTATAGTATTGTATATTATAGTATAGTATACTATATTATAGTATAGCATATTATAGTATTGTATATTATAGTGTAGAATATTATAGTATATTATCATATAGTATAGTATATTTTAGTATAGTATAGTATAGAATATTATAGTATAGTATAGTATAGAATATTATAGTATAGAATATTATAGTATTGTATATTATAGTATAGAATATTATAGCATATTATTGTATAGTATAGTATAGTATATTATAGTATAGCATATTATAGTATTGTATATTATAGTATATTATAGTATTGTATATTATAGTATATTATAGTATTGTATATTATAGTATTGTATTTTATAGTATTGTATATTATAGTATAGTATAGAATATTATAGTATAGTATATTATAGTATAGAATATTATAGTATTGTATATTATAGTAAAGTATAGAATATTATAGTATAGCATATTATAGTATAGTATAGAATATTATAGTATAGAATATTATAGTATATTATAGTATAGAATATTATAGTATTGTATATTATAGTATAGTATAGAATATTGTAGTATAGTATAGTATAGAATATTATAGTATAGTATATTATAGTATAGCATATTATAGTATTGTATATTA
>NW_022280202.1:60846-62430 GCF_004355925.1 Anarrhichthys ocellatus | reverse complement strand
ATAGTATATTATAGTATAGCATATTATAGTATTGTATATTATAGTATTGTATATTATAGTATAGTATATTGTAGTATAGTATATTGTAGTATTGTATAGTATAGCGTGGGGATAAAGTAAGCATCAAACATATGACTCCACAGCTACATGCAGGTTGCTGAATAAGACAACATTTAATCAGTCAATAGTTCATTTGTAAGTTCATCCATACTCATTCTTATTTTTTTGTTATTCGTTGACAGAAATTGTAATACATCATAGTTTTTGTAGTCAAATGTTATTTTTTTTGTCTCGTTTCATCTGGAACAGGATTATCAATTCTTTGACGTTGCACCACAGCTACACCTCTGAGTTCACCTTGAGAGACAGACGTGCTGCTATGTTTGAACCTTCTTTAACATGAGAGATGTTGAACGTAGCTCATGACTCGAAGAAAAGGTTTACTGTGCTTATATTTCTGAGAACAGAACAAAGCACACCGTCACAGAAGCTTTCTACATGTGGGAGTAACTATTCATCCAGTTAAGGCTGAAACACTCTCAATGAATATTTCACTGAATCCTATAAAACATAACTCCTCATTTCCTGAGAGATGTTGATCGATTCATGCATTCACGGTGCATTCCTTTCACAGCCCAATTGATCTGTTGTTGATCCTCCTCTCACTGGAGCACACTGAAGTAATCTGATTACATCCTGGCAGGCTGCCGGTTCTGTCCAGTATCCTTTCTCTCTTGAGAAGATAATGGTGGCTCCACATGGCTTTGGGCCAAGATTGAGTGGTGGGGCAGAGGGTAATTGGGTTACTGTGGAGGGGAGAGCATGTGAACTGGGGGATTAATAAAAGGATGTAAGGAATGAGTGCAGAAGGTTCCCTTGTTGACTTGCTGTCTTATTGTTCTTACCTTTGTAGAAAAGAGAGCAGGAAATCCTCGAGCACGTTCAGTTACTGCTGGCCTTCCTCTTGCTGGAGTATGATGATGCAGTCTGAACTCAGGGGCTCCAGCCTCATACACAGCAGTGTATCCGTCTCTCTTGCTAGATTGCTTCCCTTTTGCTTAATTTGAGCTCAGCCTCTCCCGGATCAGGACATGACGTCTGTTCTAGCCTGTCGGTCTTTGTGCTGTGGTGACATGAGAGACCTCAGTGAGTCGGTCAGTCTGGCCTTCTGCTCCCACACGGGATTCCTTTAACCCAGCTGATATGGGACGTCTGATCCTCATCTTTTGCTAATACAGTATGTGCAGCAGAGCCCTGAAGGGATCAGGGCTGATGATCAGGGCTGATGATCAGGGCTGATGATCAGGGCTGATATTGTCTTCAACATGTCTGTGATGGAAGCAGAGGGAGTGAGTTCTGTCCAGACATACAACATGTCTCCACTCTATCCTGCAGTGCATCATTTTGTCTTTTTGGCAGCTGATGAACCGTGTAATAAAGAGAAGTACAGGATTCAATAAAGATTATTTGTAATACTTTATGCAGAATTAACAAATGGGCTCTAACAGGAGCACCCAGATCACCCCCCCCCCCCCCCCCCCCCCCCCCCCCCACCCCTCCCTCTTTTTGCTCCCTACCCCTCCT
>NW_022280202.1:58433-60746 GCF_004355925.1 Anarrhichthys ocellatus | reverse complement strand
CCCCCCCCCCCCCCCCCCCCCCTCCACCCAATGTCTTTTTTTACGACTTCAACATCAGTATTCTGCTCACTTACAACTTGTTTACTTAACTTATAATGTAACTCTCTGAAATGAATACATTCACAGATACTTGGTACATTCTGCTGTCAATGTTTGTGTATTCTTATTTTCATTTGCAGCATTTTTGAATACTGGACTTGTTGTGAAATGAACTGTTTTTAGATATACACTGTGTAGGATATGAAAATAACTGACTCTGGTGCCACCAGTGGTGGTATCAAAAGTGACATTATGGCAGAAACCAATGCTCATGTCTACCCCTTCTGTACTGAATACCGATAGGGCATCAATCTTTAACAGGATTCTATAATTTAATGCAAACAAAAAGGCCATAATTATAAACAAATGATAAAAAAAATTGTCTTTCAGTAGAAGATCTGATGACAACAACAAAGTGTAGCTGCTGATCTCTTTTTGTTCTTTCTTTCTATTTGTTTCGTTCTACTTACTCTGCATGTCAGCGGAGCCTCTCTGCAGGGATCCATCTGGCTGTATGTACACGCCGTCACGCAACACGTCACGCAACACGTCACGCAACACGTCACGCAACACGTCACGCAACACGTCACGCAACACGTCACGCAACACGTCACGCAACACGTCACACACTGGTTTGAGGTTTGACATTGTGCGGATTGATCTGGTGCAGCTAGCTAAACGGTTAAATCCACAATGTAAGATGAGTAGTGTCAGGTGATCACATGGTGCAGTGTTGTTGTGCATCATGAACCTGATTTGTCTATGACGCCACATCTTAAAGCCCCTCCCATGTAGCATTTGAAAACGCTTAAAGCATTTTGCTTTTTTCAAGTTTTTTCGTTTACAAAAACAATCCCATTTTAAAATATATTGTGTAAAAATATATATCAAAATCAGCATTTCAAAAATGAGCATGTTTTATTTGAATGTAATCAAAGAACGACCCAGAAATCAGATGAGATTGTGAGACGTGGTTGTTACAGCAGCACAAAGAATACAGAAAGTAAATGTAGTAAATAATAAGATGTATATTCTGTAAAACAAGAATACAAAACGAAATAGAGCTCAAGAGCGCTTGAGGAAGAAACATACAACCAAAGTGACAGTGGTCTGATTAAACAGTATAACATATACTATAGGATTGTATCAAATGGTAAATTATAATATAGGCTATAAGATCAAGTATAAAGTGAAAGGTAGTACCATAGTATAGTACAGCAATATAACATAATATCATGGTATATAACATAATAAGAGCGGTGTTCCTACTGCTGTAGTCCTAATGAACCATGTGTCATTACAGTCATTCTTTATAAAACACAATACATATTCAAATCATTTCATATTCGGTCTATTCTTTAGTCAGAGCCTTTAATCACATGAAAGACTAAATATCATTTTCATATTGTAATGTGTAAACATGAGTGTGTCTCAGTGAGCAGTGCTGAAGAATCAACATATTTGAACTCATCATAGTAGGAAGAACAGGTGAATCTTATCTTGTTAACAATGGCTCAGTTTCATCAAGTGTCCCAGTGAGCTACGACATGAGTCAGCAAGCACAACACCAACACCAGGGAAGCAGCTCACCTAAAGGTAACACACAAGGCAAGCAGGTAGGGTGAAGGGCAACGTACTCACACTGGATGTCAGGCAGACTTGTAGGTTTGGGGCAACAGGATGAGAAACCAATCCAGGACGGGCGCTTCAGGAACAGGTTGAGGTGTCTGGAGAGCAAAGGCATAAGCACCATTGACCATCTGGTAGTGAGTGAGTGAATATACACTGCGGGGCTGCTGAAGGAAAAGTGGAAACAGGTGAGCAGGGAAATGAGAGTCATGACAGGTGGGACAGTCAGTGGATGGATGGGGAGTAGAGATGCACGGGACGGGCGAGAGAACTGTGTTTACTGTCAGTGAGTCAACACGGAGCAGTTGTAGTCATTGTATGAAGCTGGGTCTACATGACTTCTGGATGAAAAGTGAGCTTCTTGTGTCTCTCTACCTCAGACTGCTCCTGATGCCAGTCCAATGAAGCGCTCCGTCTCCACTGTGGCCCCACAGCGGCCCCAGGAGGTCAACCTGAGGGACTACACCCTGGAGAAACCCAGCCAGGACCGGCCCCCCCACCACCACCACCACCACCGCTGCCACCATCGCCGAGATAGAGACAGAGATAAAGACAGGGAGAGGAGGCAGAGGTCTTTGGATACACCTCTGGGTGGACCACCACCTAACTCTGCTGGTTAGTCAGCACTTACACACACACACACAC
>NW_022280202.1:23867-58333 GCF_004355925.1 Anarrhichthys ocellatus | reverse complement strand
ACACACACACTGTATACTCACACACACACACACTGTATACTCACACACACACACTGTATACTCACACACACCGTATCCTGAAGGATATGGACTGCTTCATCATGTCCCATGCCAAGCGGGACACTTCTGGTCAGCTTAAGACCTTTAAGATGTTATTTTGATATATTTACCAACAAGCACTCTCTGGTGAACCAGCAGAGGGTGAATACAGGTAAATTCAGACAGAAGGTACGATATCTAAATGTAATGTGTGTTTTAACATTAAAGCATTTAAACATGTTCTAGTAGAAACCCAGAATATAAAGATGAACCTGAAACTGAGCATGATGTGTAAATGTATCATCGTCCTCCTCATGTCAGCACTGAAGCTCTGTGTGCTTGAGTGTGAGGTTCACCAGGGAGTCGAGGCCTTCTGGACTGACCCAGGAGCAGTTATTAAGACGCAACAGTGAACCGTTACCGGATAGATGCTTGTTCTCATTTTGATGGAGAGCTGTAGTACTAACTTCCTGGCAACTGGTAACCAGCACCAATAAAGAGTCCAGCAAGCTGAGGTTTTTAAAAATTAATACAAAATTGATCTATAGTGCCTTTTGGATATGAAATGTAAAGTACACATGCTGTTATAAAGTACTTCACACCCATCATTTCATCCGCTTCATGGAACAATATGACTTCCATTGTGTTGAACATTGGTCCAGTCATTCGTGTCCCCCTGAGGAGGAGTCTGCTGTCACTAGCCTGCCTTCAGCAGGCTGACTGACACACACATTTACTGAACTCAAAGAGCTCTATGTGAAGAAATCAATGTATGTATTGATTGATTGATTTTATTCCCTTCACTCACCGTAGTGAGTGAAGGGAAACACGCGCTCAGAGACGGACTGAAAGTCTTCATCAATCAATTTAAAGACGGTAAATGAGTTCAAAACACTAATCATATCATACATACATATACAGATAATTGTGTGATTTAAACAGCTGTCTGTGCAGATTGTGCTTCACTAAAATGAAATGAAACGTAGTGGGGCTCCGTCATACGTGCCATGATGCATTAATATAATGGAACCCGATCTGCTAAGACACCCGAGTGTCGGACATCAAACATGCTTTTAACAATGCTTTCATTGGGGATTGGAGGCTGAACATCTGTAATGATGGCAGAGGACTCGGCCACAGAGAGAGAGAAACCGTGTCCTAACAGCAAGCATCGTGATACGTCAGATAAACAAACCACGTACCGGTCACCTTAAGATTCAATTTAAATTCAATTCAATTTTATTTGTGCAGCCCAAAATCTCAAATCTCAAATTAGCCAGAGGGCTCTACAATCTGTACAAAATACAACATCCTCTGTCCCAGGACGCTCACATCGGAACAGGAACAAATCCATCGAAAGAAACCTCAGGAGAGCAGCAGAGGAGGGATCCTCTCCCAGGATGAACAGAGCTACAATAGATGTCATGTGTATAAAATGAACAACATAATAGAATTACAACACAGTCGATCCATAGGGCACAGATGATACATATAATGCACTAATAATAGCAGAAACACTAGGTAATATCTTATAATACAGCCCACGACTTTTAATGTAATCACTGTGTAAGTCCCCTGAACTTCATGTGTGCTATCGTTGTATGAATCACTACATATACACACTGCAGGTTCCTACTGGGACATACAGCAGAACAAGGGAGGGACAATTGGGAATGTTAGAGGAAAGAACGAATAAGTTCTACTGTAAGTATTTTAGTAAGTACTGGGTACCTACAGGGTATTTTAGAGAAAGGGAGAAATGACTTCTACTGTAAGTGCTTTGTAAGTACTGGGATACAGTTCTGGTAAACAACAATGACATCCTGCAGTACTTGTTAAGTAATAAAGGAATAACATATTTCACAGGAGTAATGTGTTACCAAAAGGTACGAGCTACACTCCAGATATGTCTTGTGTTTCTCCTTTATTGTGATGTCACTCTGTACTTTACAAACCTTTCTCACGTGCACAGATATGTGAGGCTTGTATTTTTGTACATTTTACGTATTGTAATTACGAAGTAGCAACAAGGTCTGTGCTGTTCTCGTCTTCTTACTCTTACACACACTGTGAGATCAGGCCACGGGCTGCCTTATAAATAAATGGTATTAAACATCAAGTCTGCAGTTGTAAATGTTCATTAAAAAAGAGTCACGGGTTTAAACTTCTAGTCAGCAAAAGCAAAAGCAAAAGTTAGTGAATCATCTGATTATAGATGTTAGTAAGGCTACATCCACACTACGACATGTTCGTTTGTAACAAACAAAAACAAAACAAAAACGATCTCCGTCCACACGGCTGTTCATCACCGTTCACCATCACATGACTATTCACGTACACAGGGCATACGGGTGGAAGTAGGAAGTAGATTGGTTGCTTAGTTAAAGAAAATACGACATTGTATTATAGTAGTCTTTAATAATAAAAGGTCGCGCTTGATACTTAAAATCGTCCTCTATAAACAGAGTTAGAAGTTGTACATAGTTACTTACTTAACTTAGTTACATGGCTGCAGGTCTTGCTCTATCTCTCTCACACACACATCAAATATACTTCAAAATGAATACTTACAAATCAAACAATTTTAGATTATGGTTCCATAAATGTGGTCAACACACGTCTCTCGTTTCCTCTCGGTGTCTTCGTTATCTGTTCTCACTCGTAGCTCTGCTGGTGGCTGAAGTCTCTGTTTACTGGAGAGCATTTACTGCTTAGTTTCTATGCAGACTTCACAATAGATGTGCAGAACAAAATAAGCATTAATAACAAAAGGAAAGTCCTCCGTTTTGTGTCCATCGTCCTCCCTAAAGCCTCTAACCGCGACTTCAGACGGTCTGATACTCTGTAGGCCGCTGGACACATCGCTCACTAACCGCTCCGATAACAGCTGCTTCCTCCGCATGCTGGCATTAGTAGAATTATAAAATGCATAATTTAACTGCACAACAGCTGCTAGTAAAGACAACAAGGTCAGCAACGCCTGTAATCAGTTGTCCATGTTGAATTAACCTGGTAGTCCATCGGTAATCAAGGCTGCTGTTTGTTTTCTTCCGGAAATGGGTCACGTGATCGGGTCCTGACCAATCAGGGAAGGACTATGTAGTGACTGCTAACAACCAATCAAGTAGCGAACGCGGGAACTACGTCATGGTTTCTAACTTCTCAGGTTACGCCGTCCACACTAAGAAGTATCCTCGGAGCTTTTAAATGGAACTGTCTGGCCTAGTGTGGACACTCGGTGTAAACGTAGCAACAGATATGCCTTTTAAAATGGAGACGTAGTAGTGTGGACATGGCCTAAGTCATGAATAAATGGTTCTTACATTGATACATCAGTCTGCAGTAGGACATATTTTGACATGACACAAGTGTAGATAATAAACTAAATTATGGCTGAATCCCATGAAGCTGCTTCAGGTTCAGGTTGCTGTCGCTCACTGAACCCAGAATGCAGCCATGATATCTGATCGTAGTAGTAACACCTGTGCTCTTCCTCTTCTGACAGAAGTCAGAATGCCTGCCTGACCAGATTACTGGCACTCAAAGCCATATTAAACCAAAGTCAGCCAGGTCTCTAACATTATCCTGAATACAGAAACATCTTATGGTCCTCCTCTACAGGTGCACCAGAAGAGCCAAAGTCTGACCCGGCCGACTCCAGAGATCGAGGCCACGACCGCGGACGCTCCCACGAAAGGAAACACCACTCCTCAGCGGATAAGCAGCGCTACTACTCCTGCGACCGCTACTGCAGCCGGGAACACTGCCACACCAAATCTGCCACCGCCAGCTGTGCCGCCTCCCCCAGCGAAGGGCAGGAACCCAGCAACAAGCAGGTGGGAGGGCAGGGCACGAAGAGTAGGGACAGACCAGGCAATGAACCAGGGGAAGGGGATTCTCACAGGCTTTGTAATGAGTTTGGAGTTCATCTGACAGTGTTTACTATCTTTGATTACTATCTTCCATCAGATAGAAAACTCCTTTTAGATGAAGGAACTGTAGAACTAGTATTCATGTACACCTGTGGAACCTGATCAAGCCTTTAGGTTGAGGCCTCTAGTGTCATGGCGGCATGGCAGGGTGACGTGTATCGGTAGAAGAACAGTCTGTGCAGAGCCAGCGGTGATTAGACTAAAGATGTGGAGACAATTCAAGATGACGAGCTTATAGCTGATGTGAACCTCATCACAGTTTAACAGCAACACTTCACTTCACCGCTCACATCCAGGAGCCTCCAGACAAACTAGAGCTCTGAGGACCAACACCTCAACCATCGTACTAATGTGTAGTTTGTTAAAGTCTTATTGATTAATCAGTGAACTCAACTAAATGTATTTTCATTGAATAATCAAAAACAGTTGAATCATTAAAACAAAAGAAATGTATCGCATTATTCAGCAACGCTGCAGGAAACGTAAATGTGATGATTATTGGTGCGTACTATCGAGCTCCATTAACAACCGACATGAACACACACACTGTAGATTATTGTGACTCAGTCACACACTAACCAGCACCAGATTCAATTAATCCACCGCTCAGAATAGTCCCAAACAGATGCACTACTTCCTTTGTGTGAGTAACATTTGATAAGAACTGAATCACTTGTACTCCACAGGTGGCTCCTGTATGAGGCCTGTTGTTGGTTTCATGTGATTTGTTAACATTAACAACAAAGTATAACACTGACCTTAAGCTTTGTGTTTAAAAGATTAATTAGTTCACTTCACTCGTAATTTCAACATCTCTTGAATATTCTGATAATATTCCTACAGGAACTTAAAAGCAAAGTACTTCATACAAAGTACTGATACTTTACACAACTTTACCGTTAGTTCAACATTCTGCACATACGTACGTCTATTTCTTTATCTTCTGATTCTTATCTGTCTCCTGTTTTGTATTTATAGCCTCTGATCAGTTTGAGATGATCACATCATACAGTAACATACATACAGTACATTATAATATGAGATCAGTTAAACACTGTGTCCAGATAACTGAAGGGATCCGTCTGCCTGTTGTCTGTCAGACGGTCAAAGCTGAACAGTGTAGGTTCAGTGTAGTGAACTATCAGAATGAGCACAGATCTCTACCGTGTCTTCACTGTGAAACTAGAGGCCTCAGGGTTCCATGGAGCAGCATGGTGGAGATGCTCTCATAGGATAGTACTCTGTGCTGCGATCCCTCTGCATGCTCCTACTACTATCTCCTCTGTCTGCCTTTAGTGCAGCTTCTCATGGCCTTTCACTTCTTTTCCCACTTTCTCTTTTCATCATTCTCCGTCCATTTTGTCTATCGGTCATTATCTTTCCATTGGTGCTTGTTCTTTCATTCTCTCTTCTCTGTCTTATTTGTTCTCTGTCATCTTTCATGTCATCACATATACATGTTGGTATCTTTCCTTTCCTTTCCTACCTCCGGCGGCCCTGTCTCCTTCCCTTTTCCTTTCCTTTCTTACATCATTTCCTCATCGTTTCAAATTGCTTGTCCAATTTTCATCCAGGGCAGTGGTTGGGTTAAAGGCAGCCCAGTGGCACCGAGTTCCACTTCTAGCACGCCGAGCCGAGGACGTCGGCAGCTCCCCCAGACCCCCCTCACCCCGCGGCCTGGGGTGGCCTACAAGACTGCCAATTCATCCCCTGTGCCCTTTGTGTCCGGCCAGGCCTCTCTGAGTCCTGGCCGGCTGAGCCGCGGCCTGTCGGAGCACGACGCCCTCCGGCACAGCACCCACTACTTTCCCTGCCCCGTCACTCGTATCAGCTCCGAGCCCTTCCTGAGCCGGGGCCACGGCGAGGCTCTGGGCAGCCTCTACGGCAGCCTCCGGGACCAGCTGGACGTCTTTCAGGATGCGTTGTCACTGACGCCCAGCCCCCGTGCCGGGCGCTCATCTCGGACCGCACTGCCTCGCATGACGGAAGCCCTGCTTCCTGCTGCGCAGCAGAACCTCGGGGTGCCCAACGGGTACCACTTCAGCTTCGGGGGAAGCACCAGCGCAGGCTCTGGTCTCAGGGCACACAGGTATTACCAGGAGGCAGAGGAGGACGAATGGTGCTAGCATGGCTTTAAACCAACCTTTTGAATGCATTTTGAGGAATTGTGATGAGTTTTATCATCTTCTTTAAAGGCTTTAGTTTACATGGTCAGTGTGTGTTTGATGCTGTATTTGTAATCCTAACTTGGAGAGCTAAGGTGAGCGAGAACATCTGAACAGGGAGAAAGCTTGAAGTGGGTCATATTAGAACTTTTATCAAGGGGCACGTAGCATTATGACACAGAACAGAATGTCTTACAGTAGTTTCCTTTATTAGCTTTGACTTCAGTGTTTGGTTGACACACCATATTAACCCTCAAACAGCATTATATCACATACAACTACACATTAATATGACAATGTCTCCTGATGTTGGTAGAAAAGGGAAGATCCCAAGAAATGTTTGTATGAAGAAGATGAAGTGCCAGAGCTGCTGTGTGTCTGTGTTCCAGACGAGAGGAACATTCAGACCATGTTTCTCTTCAGGGTCATTGGTCCTGACTACTGACCAGTGAAGCTTTGTTCACTTTAAAGCACACAATGAGGCTCTTAAACGCCACATGCTGATTTGGTCTTAACATTCTTCAGGGGCGTCTAACATTTAACCATTTGGCTTCATTTTACTAGGTAGCACCCCAACCTGTTAATACAACATTGACATATTATCCCCTTCTGAAGTTGATCAGCTTATGGCCCAGATCACACCCTGATATCCGCATGAAAGTTAAAATATGATCAACTTTTCAGCGCCAGACGCCGAGTCACACCGCTAGTCAACGGCCCAGGCAGCCAATCAGATCAAGCAGAAGGCGGGCTTTACTACTTTACCACTGTACACGCCCCTATCATGTTAGGTTGCCTAATCACAGCAGACTCAGGCAACATTAGCATCCATTTGGAGTGGTGTTTCTGACCACCTGAGAGAGTAAGTCCAGGAGTCACCTTTTAGCTCTGGTTTGGTCTCTTGAGCTGCTAAACGCTGCACTAAGTTCACCAGCTGGTCTCTGACTGTCTGTCTGCTGTTTGCAAAGCTGCCTGCTGCTGCTGGGAACCAGGTTGGTGAGAGCGCTTACTGAATCTAAACTGTGACATGTTGTGTTGTCAAACCAAACATTCAGCTGAAAGTTGCTGAAACACTCCGTAGGCTAACGTCAACTGCAGAGTTGATGATGGTTCTCAGTAGGTTTGTCTCAACTGTCAAATTACACATTTCTCCATTGTACATATAGAGATGATGATTAGTGCAGCTTTGACTCTTTATAACTTATATATATCTATATATAGTTCTGTTTACCTCCATGCTACAGCGGGAACACAGCCCCTTTGACTTGGACTGCTGCACTCTGTGCACCACATACACAGTAATGGAGGAGCACATGCAGGAGCCCTTTCTTCATACGGCTAAAGACAACACCACACTCAATTTGAGCTGTGCTCCGTCAACTGGTTACAATGTCACCTTCTTTCACATTATTATGACAGCCCAGAGCACAGCGTACTGTATAACAGGCCTCTTTAAGCTGTAGGTGGAGTTAGTGACTGATGGTTAGAAAAGAGTTTGAGAGTCAGTATGGTAGTTTCAACAGGAAGTGAAGGAAACGGCACAAACGGAACAGTTCAGTGAAAATATGTATTACAATTTTGGAAAACCTCTCAGACATAACACTGTAGGAACAGCTGTGTTGTCCTTCAGTTTAGGACTCTACCATTCCGTGATGATGCCTAATTCTTTATGACATTCCCTTTGTGTCAGTGGAACAGATGAAGTGCTGTCACACAAGCAGCGTTAATTGTTTTGCCTGTTTTTACATGTGTTTTGCAAGCTTCAAGAGAGAAGCAGCGCATAGTAGGAACGAGTACTTACTCATTTGATTTCTATAAAACGTCCTGTAGATGTTCTCTTTTCATCGTGTGCATCTTTTATACGACGTAAAAGCAAAGATATGTTTTATGTGAACTGCTTCCAGGTTGGCCATCGTTTCAGGTCTAATGTTTCTTACAGACTTTCTTGGGGATGTTTTAAGACGAAGTGCCTATCCTTTTAGATATACTGTAGAAAAGGTGCAACGTCGACTGTTTTCTAATGCATCCACCCTGGAGTAGATGTTTGGTTCATTCCGTAAGGTCTCATTAGTATGCACAGACCTCTGCAGCTTTCAAAGACACGAATGGAAAAAGCATCTTATGAAAGTCCATTATCTTTTTCTTGTTTTTGATAAACCATAAAATCATGTGTGGGTGGAGGAGCAAGAATCGACATTATGAAAACACTATGCGAGCATTTAACAACTATGTAAACTGCATAAATATATGGATCCAGTTACGTTAATGCCAGTAGCACACTGTGCATGTTCAGATAGACCTGGGCTGTTGTCACAATGTGACGATGTGAGTCTTCCAAACTCCTGTGTTGTTTGGACTGAACATTGTGTGTTAAAGGAGTTAAAGCGTGTGTTCACTGTGATTTTACCCAAGTAGCAAAGGGGGTTCAGTCTGACTCCTTACGGTCATTGTCCTGTATGTGTCGGTATAGTATGTGTCATGGAGTGGCGTTTCTTTTTATACTCATGCATAACTAGCAAAAAATAGATGTTTTAATATCATTCAGAGCTATTTCCAGCAGCTACTGTATCACGGAGTCTGGCAGCGACTAACTGCTCCGTCTACAGCAGCACAACACAAACCACAACACAGTAGCATCATTAGCTTTGTCCATATTCTGTGGAATTGAATTAACAATAATTGGCAATTTGGTTCATCATTTCTAATTAGTACAAAATGATAAAGTACATTGATTTATATTATATTATCTGCAAAAAAAACAGACTGCTGGACACTGAGGTAAGAGCTGGTTCCATGTAGCTAAAGAATTGTGAGGTGGACTGAAGAGGACATTCTGCAGTTTGAAGTCAACGTGTCAGTGCTCTCTGGTGGACAGACTGTGAATGACATGCTGATTCTGTTTTATATCAGTCAGTGTGTCCCAAGTACATGCTGTGTGTTGTAATGACACAGCTAACATGTCCACCAACACGTTTGATTGAAAACAAGAAGTTCATGCCTTTTGATGGGGCGTGTTGGTAAATGTAGGATCTCTTTAGAACTGAAGTCCTGCAGCAGGAGGAGATGCTGGAGATGGTCTCGTGGGCTCAGCTGTATAGATAGCGTTAAATCCTGACTCTCCAAAAGATAAATTACAACACAAATCAAGAAACAACACCTGGAATGTGATCGATATCTAACAATGGTCAGAAGTGGATCTGACGGTACTGAAGAGTGGATCCTACTGCCCAAACCTGCCTCTGCTTCCAGGTTGTAGGAGGACATTCTGCAGCTGTCTCAGAGCTCAGGAGGACTGCTGCTGCCTGAAACTTTAATGTCAACATGAGGGACAGACGTGAAGCTAGCAGCAGCTGACTGGCCTGAAGGTAGTGGAGGGAGACAAGAGGAGTGGGGCTATGCAACCTGACAAACCCATATCTCCATTCATTCTGTAGCTTTACATGCCGGTCTCTGTAGATTCAGGCTTCAGCATGATTGTGACCAAATGTTTTATAGAAAATGCAACGAAGGACATGCAAACAAAAAAACACTTCAAATGTGCAACGGCACATATAAACAAGAAACCGATGGGATATTTAGGATCACAGTAACTTTCACATATATTTGCATGCATAACATGACAACATGAAATGGAGATCCCATGGCTCACAGTGGGGGGGGGGGGGGGGTCCTGCTAGGTTACAATAAAGGCTTTTTATAGATCAACCTTGTAAACTGTCAAAGTGATTCTTTCTCTCAAAGACAGGAACGTATTCTTCTGCAGATGTTCTGCAGATGAAAAAGCAAATCTAAACATTTGTACCTTCTTTAACTCTGCACTCTCTGTACTGAGAGGAAGCGTACCTGCGCCCGAGTCTGGACCAACCGGCCGCCAAACATTAGGATCAATCCAGCTGCTTTAGTTCTGCATATAGGCAGTGCAGATGTGGCTTTTACAACAAAATACAGATGTTTGCATGTTCTGACAATGTATGTGCATGTAGAAGACTTCGTACTTTTGGATACCATGTGTTATTTTGTTGTTGATTTTTAATATTTGATATAAACTGTGGGATTACAAACAGTATTGGACATTGTAGACAGCAGAGCTGGAACATTCCTTTATTCGGCTCTTGGGATTCAGTCAATTGTTTCTTTGCTTGATTTTATGTTTCTTGGCCAGACTTTGAACTCTGCAGTTGTTTCTACATTAAACATTTTGTATGCAGCAAAGCTCCTTGAAATAAATAAGAATGAAACACATCTGCCTCTGATTAGCTGGATGGTTGAGTGTTGCAGCTGGTACACTGTGCACATGTAACCTGCTGTTCTGAGCCGTGTTTAACCCACTGAAGACATGCTGGAAAGCTCCAGAAAAAGAAGCTCGTAAGTCGACCTCGAGGTAAGATTATTAACTATTGTTTGAATGTCTCTGCTCATTTGATGTATTGTCTTTTGTTTGACAGACATGTTAAAGCAGCAAACACACCTATACATTCAGCAGACCTTCATTTGGTGTCCACCTGCTGAATCTCATCCAGACTTCACTCTTATTAGCTTTTTGCTCTCCACTTCTATGTTCACCAGCTGTTCTCCAACATCTACCATGCTGGGGGGCACGATGAGTCAAATTGTCTATGGTAACCAATATCTGTTGGGGTTTATTTGTCTCCAAACTGGGTTATTTGCCTTTTATAAATTTCAACTCAATGCATCAAATGAGGCTTATAGTAACTGCTGTAGTTACAGACCTCATTCTACATCATCACTGACAGTTGTAGATTTCGATTTTTGACATTTACTGATCAGAGATCAGACTCTCAGTGAAATGTGCGACAGTAAATGCAGTGTGCGATATAGACCTGGTGAATACAGAGTGACTTGGGACAGTCTGGAGGAGTCTCATTGCTTCAGGTCACACGTATGAATATCCTGATTACTAAAATACACAAGCATTTATTTGCCATTTTCTCTTTAACTTTATTGGGGTTTGATGAAGTAAACAATGGCCAACGGTTGTATTTTGGGTATTTTGCATGTTTGCTGTGATGAAGCTCTTTATGGGTGTCCTGTGATCAGCAGGCATTAATAGTTGGAAGAATAGGAATAATAGAAGAAGAAAGAGTTTATACAACAAACTTGCTAGCTTCTTTTCACAATCAATCAGTGAGCGGGTCACCAGGTGAGAATCCTTAAAATGATTCACATTTTACTGTTCAACTCTGTACATAGAATGCTGCTGTTATAAATGCAGGTATGACTGAGCACTTAAAGGAACAGTGTGTAACATTTAAGGGATTTATTGGCGGAAATGCAATATAATATTCATAACTATGTTTTTATTAGAGTATAATGACATGAAATTAAGAATCGTGTTTTCGTTAGCCTAGAAAAAGTAAGTAAGATTTATTTATAAAGCGCTTTTCATAGACATTAGTCACAAAGTGTTTAACAGAGCAGAATTACAAACATAAAAAACACAACATGACCAACAATATACATCAGGAATGCACAAAAACAGAAAGTACAAACATAAAACATGGTTTAAAAGCAGTTCTAGGACATGAGTTGCAGGCAGGTCATTCCACAGCCTCGGTGCTACTGCCTCAAAGGCTCGGTCACCACAGGTCTTAAGGCGAGTGCGTGGGACTGACAGAAGACCTAACACGTCTGACCGGAGGGTGCGGGCGGGTGAATACGGGTGAAGTAGATCAGCTGCATAAGTAGGAGCCTGACCGTGTAGTGCTCTGTGAGTGAGGGTGAGTATTTTAAAGTGTATCCTAGATGCTACAGGGAGCCAGTGGAGAGATCGGAGTATGGGGGTGATGTGCGACCTTCGATTTGTCCTGGTGAGTAATCTGGTGGCAGCGTTTTGGATTCCCTGCAGACGGTTAAGAGCAGATACACTGAGTGACGAGAAAAGTGTGTTACAGTAGTCGATGCGAGAAGAGATGAATGTGTGTATGATCATCTCTAGTTCAGCTGTTGATACTACAGATCTGTTTACTGATATTTCTTAGGTGAAGAAACAGGATCTGGACAGCTGCTTAACATGGGGGTCAAACGACATGGATCGATCACAATAACCCCTAGATCACACAGGTTGCAATGGGCAGCAGAGGAGAGTGGACCAATACTCTGCCAAACTCATCTGATGCAATAACTAGAACCTCCGTCTTACTGTCGTTGAGTTGTGAGCAGTGGCCTGCTGCCTAAAAATGGGGTTACACATTGACACATGGGTCAATAACAAATACAAATAATAATTAATACTACAGAGTTTATTGTGATTATGTTCATGTTATGGGCCAAGTTGCAGTCTGAACATATGGGGTTTCAGTCTGCAACAGTGACATCATTAATAGTAGTCACTTTACTAATAATTAATTGATTTACATATTGATGCATGTATTTATTATTTCACTATATTGATCCCTCTGTCAAAATATGTGGACCTGAAGAGTTCGTAACTCTGTAAAATATTTTAACATAATCTAATAAGCATTAAGAATCAGAATGACTAACAAGGAAGGGGTGTTTTTTATTAATTTATTTTGAAACATGTCATTCACAGATCACAGTAGCCGGTAAACTAGCACAGCTTGGTGTTTAGGATGTTTCAAGGAAGTCCCTGAAGGCAGCATGGGTGCACCTGAACCCATCTGTTGACAGTGCGCGAGGCATCCTCAGCTACAAGTGAATGGCGGTCAGCAGGGTTGTGTTTCCCGCTCTGTGAAACAGTTATCAAACGGAGACTCGTGGATTTCGGTAATAGTATCGGTGAAGTGTTTATCCATGCGGAGACTCCCGGGGCTGGTTCATTAACGTCAAGCTAACCACGAGTTTGACTGCCGTTAACGTGACCCCTGCTGGTGGTGGATTACAGTGGTTGTACATCAAATGTAACGTTAATGCTGGACACTTTACGAGAAGACACGGTTTGCAAGGTAACGTAATGTCAGCTTCATATCTCTTTCTGGACGTCAATTAAGTCCCCGACAAAAAACGTGTTATCTTTAAAATAATGTTTCTGTTACTTCGAAAGGAAGCTCGGCTGTTAACAATGGTGTCGGTTGTGTAGGCCTCAAAACATGCCTCGGTCTAAAGTTGGGATATAAATCCGCCAAAACATTACTTCGAGCCAGTGACGCGTAGGCGAAGTAACGTTATCCGCTCCAGCGAGGGGCTAACCCGAGCGTCACACCGGTGTTTACCACTTGTGTACAAAGGTACAATAACGAGTATGTCGTTACGGTTGTGTAGTAAGCTAGCACCTCCTGCTAAAGTTATATCGACCGACTAAACTATGTATATGGACAACCAGTTCACATGTGGCCACGTTAACACCATCAATTAGATTAGCCTGTTGATGAACACTGCGTCTGCAGACTAGATGACAGCTTCATAGCTAGCTGTGCTGTGCAAACCACCGACATGTCTGCTCACATTCCCCCTGAAGTTAGACTCAATGAGCGTTACTTATGTTGCTCAGATGTGCAGCAAATCTAGGCAAATGGTGTGAAACTCTTCTCTCCATATCTGGCTATATTGTGTTGATATATAATCACATCACAAGCACACCTGTATTTACCAGCCAGGATCACTTGCTAGCTGCATCTATACCAGCACACCCTGTCCATCCAGCTCAGCTCTCCTCTCTCACACTGCTCCTGCAGGGCTGGGTAACAGACATGCACCCACCAGCTCGACAGGACTACACATCTGTAAGCGTCGCTGGACAAGGAGGTGGAAGTTACAACAACAGCAAGCAGTGGAGGAGGCAGTCCTGCTGGAGGGTGAGTGGCATCTCTGAGCTCCTCACAAGAGCACTTCTCCTTCTTCTCTTGTCTTCCAGTGCTCTTGTTTGCCCACTCTGGTGTTCCTCTTGTTGCCCGTGCTGGATTTATTTTCTGATATTTGCCAACAAACGGAAACAAACATCGTGGTTCTGAAATGCAGAGTTGGGTGCTTATGATGAAAGTTTACTTAAGATCTGCTCTTTAAGGGTCGGGTTATTCAAAAATAGTGTCAATGCAATGAGAATGGATGCAGAAGTATTGTCTATGATATGCTATAATTCCAATTTGGAGTTTACATTTATTTATTTGTTATTCCGTGTATTAGACAAATAGATAGAAATATTGTATTTTTGAGATGCGAGTGCATTTCCATTTAAAACATGCCTGTTCAGAGCCCAATGTTTGGCCTCTGGTTCATACAAACTTCACACTCGACACTGAGCTTCCTCTGGTCCTCAGCAACACACCTGACATGACAGAGTTGAGTCTCACACACAAGTCACAGCTCCTCACGGTCACAAACACCAATCGAATACACTGTCGTGGTTCAGGAGAAGACACGAGGGGCAGACTTGTTGTTAGGTGGGCCTGGGACTCCAACCAAAAGGGCCCCAAACAGCTTTGGATGTATTATCATGTGTAGATATGAAAAAAGTATTGAATGATGTTAGTATTCTAACCTTTTGTACCCTGAAATAACTTTAAAAATGCTAGAGATGTTCCAATACTATTCCCCCCCCCCCCCCCTACATGAACTTGCATTTCAGCCGATACTGAGTACCGATCTACCAGTGCATTAACAAAACAAAACAATTTATATACGATATTGTTTGTAGACGTGCATTGAAACTTTGCAGGAGCAGAGCTTGCACCGCTTGCCAGTGTCACACTTGGCCCAGGCAGCTGATCACTTTAGCACTGCCTTCCTGTGTTGATGGCGGTGATGTGGGAGGAACGGTCCAATGCACACGGAAGGTTGATATTAGCATTTTTATCATCTATATTGGGGGGGGGCAATTATTTCCCCCAAGGGGCCACATGAGAAACAGTGGCCGTTGTGGAGGACCAACAGACTGAACTGGGTCCTGCTCTTTATTATTCCACCTCTTTATGAAAAGTACATAGTATGTTTTGATGAGCTGTGAGAGTAAATATTATGATCAGTGGTGGAATGTAACTAAGTATATATTCTGAAGTACTGTACTTATGTACAAATTCAAGGTACTTTACTTTTATTCAACTTTGTACTTCCACTACATCTCAGAGGAGATATTTGTACTCTTTACTCCACTACATGTGTCTGCCAGCTTTAGTTACTAGTTACTTTGCACAACATCATATTTCAAACCTTCCCAACTACCCAAACTAAACAGAGTTAAAAATAATAAATATCAAAATTAAAATAAGCTCCACCTAAAACATCTGCAGTAGGAATGATGATCCAAACAAATATACATTTGTAATATAACACATATAATAGTAGAACACTGACAGGGATCACGTTTCTGATACATGAGTACTTTTATCACTGTTCTTTGTAGTCCAATGACCTCATCTTCTGTTTCTCCGTTGGGTGGAGAGATCTAGTTTGTGTTGGGCTTGAACCAGTGACTGAAGTCAGGTTGAATGTGTGAGGTGAGATGTGAAGGACAGCTGACCAGTGATGTCAGTGAGAGAGGATCTGGATCTGTTGAACTTCATCACTTGTTCACATATGTAGGGAGACCCAAAGAGTTAGTGTTAGTATTTCTCCGAGGGTTTCGTCTCGTAATGCAGATTCAAACACTGCGATCTGTTCTCCACAAACTAAACACACGGCTTTACCTTTGACTTCAGTAAATAAATACTTAGAAGTCTGTGTTGTGTTAAAAACTCTACACTCTGTATCAGTCTTTCTTTCTTTAACATTGGCTGACATGTTTTAAGGGGTTAACTCCTGTCTCCCGTAAGATCAGTTCACCAACACAAGCTGCTGCTCGCACACATTCACCAACGTACTCACAGACATACACTGAGAAGAAAAGACAAAAGATATTGCTGTGAAAGCATCTTCAAACAACTGGAATTATTCTGGTTTCTCACTTAAACTACATTTTGCAAGATCACATTTGAACGCATGATGAAGTTATGATTCACCTTTGCACACCACTCACCTTCACTGAACCGTAATGTAACTCACTGCTACCTCCAGTAACAGCTGTTCGCTCCGTTATCGAGCTCTGCAGGACGACTTCTGATGTTAACCAGCTGTCCTGATATATATTGTCAAAATAATATAACAATATTGCTTAGTTTTATCATAATGTGGAAAAACCAGCGACCAAACTGTGTTACAATACAAAACAATTCTGTACATTTATATCATGCATTTATTTGTTATGCATTGTTATCTGGGACCGCAAGTGTTTGCTTGTCCATCTCCAGGGCTGGACCATCAGGGAGTGTTAGCAGCCTCCATGTTGCATGCATTGTCGTAGACACAACAAAACAGACCAAGTGAGGAACTCAACATACACATTAAACATCAAACCTTTTCTTGAATATTGACCCAGCATAAACACGCATGTCCTGATGGTAAAGTAAATAAACAAAGTAACTAAAATAAAGCATATTGGGGAGAAATGTACAATGACAGAGAATGCTTACTTAGCTAATTAAGCACAATCTACTCCAACACATATTATTGCTGGCCATTCATAACCCAAATATGTACTAAGGGGGGAACACTCAATTACAAACTCATCTCGGGTTCCTTGCAATCCATTGGCTAACCTTTCATAGCGAAGAATTGATAATAATTGATCATACCACGTTGACATCGTAGGTAGAGTTTCATCTAACCAAACATGTAGGATTGAGAAGCCTGCAGTATAAAACATGATATTTTGCAATTTGTCTTTTGACCGGAAAAGGAGCGAACACCAGACATTCAGTTTTGGAAGCATGACAGTTTAACACCAATACATGTTTCAATCTCTGCTGGAACAGAGGACCAGTATATTGTGATCCATGGACATGACCGCAGTAGATGAAAATAAGTTCCAGTTAGTTTTTGGCACTTCACTGCACACTAACACAGGGCAACAACCACCATGCAGGAGTCAGGACACCATAGATATCGTAGCTTCTTCAATTGTTAGTCATGAAACCACCGTAATACTCAGGTAATGACAGCACCATTAAAGGTATTGAATTACCAATCAGACAGAACGGTGGCAAGAGTAGCTGTTGTGTTACCCAGGTCCCAGTATACAGCGGCGCATCAGCAGAGCAGAGTGTTTAGCTGTCACTGACTTCTCTGAGGTGCAAAGTCTGTTATTAGAAAGCACAAAAGAATATAGTTGTTAGCTGTGCTGTACCTCACATGATCAAAGCACCACAGGAAGCTCTACATGCATTGTTCTGTTCAGAGCTTAACAGCAGCACGAGACATCGAAATTCATTCAATCTGAGTGATGAGACCCGGTTGTGTGTTTGGGCCAAAAAACAAAGCCAGCTCATTTTTAACAATAGAACTTCTGCAGGAGCTAAATAGAAGTTATTCTCCATCTTCCTCTTGTGTGTCTACAGAGATGGAAGCAGCTGTCCAGGCTGCAGCGGAGCCTCATCCTCGTCGTCCTGTTTGTCTGTGGCATTGCTTCTTATCCTGCTGTGACTGAGCACCTCAGAGGTAAGGCTCCTCCACTAAACACCTCCCACGGTCTCCACACGACTATGCTCATTCATGGTCCTGATCGGTTCGCTTCTTCATCCACATCTGTATCATTTCGTTGTCATTACTAAACAATTTTAAATTGCCAATATGGTGAATAATATCCCCAATAAGAAACATAATATCCCTGACATCCCAACACTGTGTGAGGTTTATAAAGGAGTATCTGTCATTAGCCTGATCCACTGGCTCTCAGGGCTTGTCTAGTAGCTGGAGTTATTGAGTCCCAACAGAAGAGAAGAGTCTTTGTTGAAGGTGCATATTGAACATTTCTCACTTCGTGGGGTTCAGTAATCATCAGGCCAGCCTGCCCCACTGTGGTTATTGCCCCACTGTAATACTTTGATCCTCAACCTTTCTGTCTGTGTTTTGAGGACTTTCAGATGGAGTCCAGGACCGTGACAGCCTCCTGATGCCAGTTACCCCTCTTGTGCTGCCTGAGCCTGTCCAACAGGGCCAACCACCACTGCCACAACCAACCTCCCAGGTACTACTCCTCCCTTTAGGGTCTTTGAAGGGTAGCGCAGGGTTTATAAAAGGGATTGCAGCACGAAGTGTGGAACATTTTCCTTTTCTCATTTTATTTACAGAAGACCCAAGAGGCAAGTGAGAAAAAAGTGCATCATGTGATCAGTATTCTTTTCTCTTTTTAGGCCTTTATTCGAAAACAGCAGGTAAACAATATGTTTTGCAGGAATAATCTTTCTAAGTTCCTTATTCATCTATTCATTTGAAACAGGCAGAGAGGAAATAGTTTAGTCAGGATCATGTTGATGTTGTAATACTCACTTCGGCCACAAGAGGCTGAAGCGCACCACTACCCCATATTCTAAAACAAACTACCAACAAGGTTTAACATCAGCGCTCGTCGGTCACATGAGGAGTATGCAGCACGATTGCAGTTATGTTCCCCATGATACGTCCGCGGTGTCTGCTGAGGGCAGCCCAACCCAACACGTACCGTTAAGTGATGTTAGCCAGCACTACCAGCTTAGACAACGATAACGATAGCTAAGTCCTTCAACCGCAAAGCTGGCGGTTCGATCCCCAGCTCCTGATGTATGCATGTCAAAGTGTCCTTGAGCGAGACACCGAACCCGAGTGGCTCCTGTGGGGCTGTACTGCCTACAGTACAGGTGCTCTGAGACACAAATGCACAAGAAAGAACCATATTTCAGCAGTTTCTCACACTTGACACAACGTTATATTGAGCAATATACTTTAACTGCTTAAAAAGTTTGTTTATGTTGCCCATTTGCCACAGAGGAAATTATCCCATAAGAGAGGACCGCCCATTCTTCAGAATCGTCTTCAGAAGAAGGGAAACGCTTCAGACTCAGTGGTCGAGGACAAGGCAGCCGACAGCAAGAAAGAAGAGGAGGAGGAGGGAGCCATCAGGTGAGACCTGCTGTGTGATCACCTGACTCCACTAAAGTACGTATTTGTGTTATTATTTCTTAATCCTGGGCACCTTTCAGCTGGCGTGGGGTAGTGATCGACACGGACAAGGCCACAGAAGGCACCAGGGATGAAAGGAAGGAGAATTCACTGGGGAACCAAAGAGGAAAACCATCAAACAAGTCTGGTATGTTCTGTTTTATTCACAGCTTTCTGCGTTTAACAAAATAACAGCAGTTGTATCACAGTTTTTAGAAGGCATGACTGTGTTTGAGTGTGATCATGAAATCTAATATCCACTTTAGAATATGGATTATAATATTTCAGTCACGTTGTAGACTTGGATGGGATAATAACTGGGCACCTTGTGTGTATTGTGTTCCAGAAGCGGACTTGCTGGAGGCGGTGCAGGAAGCGTTCCTCCATTCATGGAAGGGTTATAAAGACTTTGCGTGGGGCCACGATGAGCTCAGGCCTCTCTCTAAGTCCTACAGTGAGTGGTTCGGCCTGGGTCTGACGCTGATCGATGCCCTGGACACCATGTGGATCCTGGGGCTTAAAAAAGGTAGACTGACCTTTGGGACTTTGACCTTTTACCTCTTGACTAGGTAGTTGCTGTAAAACAGTGGTTCTCAACTGTTTTGGGGTCTCTGCTATCCATTATCCAGGTCCTGTACTAGCCCCCATCAATTTGAATGTTTGAAGTAACAGATTTGATACAAAAATGTGCTGGAAATACAGAGAATATGAAATTATTTCAAATTATATTGGTTCATTAAGAGATGGCACTGTATTTATTTTCTATTGTTTTTCAGAATTTGAAGAAGCAAAGTCATGGGTGGCCACAGAGCTCACATTTAACAAGAATGTCGACGTCAACCTATTCGAAAGCACCATCCGCATCCTGGGAGGCCTCCTGAGTACCTACCATCTGACCGGAGACACCCTGTTCCTAGACAAAGCTGTGAGTCAACACACGAGCACTGGTTTCTCAACTGCAAGCGTATTTTAAGCTCACTGAAGAATGCAGATAGCAGCACCCTCTCATGTGCACAGATGTACCTCACAAATGCTTTAGCATGTCGCTCATCTCAGAGTCCTTCCATCCACCTGTAGACGTTACCCAGACTGTCCAATAGAAACAAATGGTCTACATTCACATCTAAGCTGTGTTTGGCGTCCCCACCAAACACCACATGTGTTCTATTTATCCTCTATTATAAACCCAGTTGCTTCCAATACCTGTTGTTTCTGACTCTGCTGATGTGGTAGAGGTGACGGAAGGCAACTTTTCTGTTAGTGTTTTACTCATTTCACGACTGTAACTCATCTCCTGTTGGGCTTTCAATGATTTATAGCATATTAGCCTCTAAAGTGGACTGGGGAGCATGCAGTGTGAAATGGTCTTATTGGTTTACTTAATTTTTAACATTGTGTAGAAATGAAAGAATTTTTTTTTTATGTAGAAAAAATACTGCAAGAAATGTTTATTTTCATTATCAATGAATCTGCTGTTTATTTTCTTGATTAGTTTATGAAAATGACGTGGTGACGTCTTCAGATTTGTTCTTTTGATTTGTTCGTATTGGGTCAGAAACCCAAAGGTAGTAAGTCGCCTCATATAAGACACTGAATCTCCACATTTGATTGAAGAAAACAATTTTAACACTTATTGGAACTGTTGAAGATTAATGTTCTGTTAATTAAGCAAGAGATTCATTGACAAATGGTTTCATCTGCAAAAGATGCTACATGTAGCATCTTTTGTAACATTGAACTGATATTGGTTTGGCATTACTGTCCTTTTATTACAAACATTCACTTGAACAAACTACATGCACAAGTTAAAGATTTGCACCACCATGATATTCTAAAGATCTAATTTCAAGGTTCATTTATTCAGTCAGTCATGGTACACTTTCATTTGTGATTATTGATTGCCTTTGAGCTGCAAGTGTCTGCATGTAATCTGCGTTCTTCCTCTACAGAAGGACATCGGCTCCAGGCTGATGCCAGCCTTCAATACTCCATCCAAGATCCCCTACTCTGATGTGAACATCGGGAAAGGTACGGCCCACCCTCCTCGCTGGACCTCAGATAGCACCGTGGCCGAGGTAACGAGCATCCAGCTGGAGTTCAGAGAGCTCAGCCGCCTCACCCAGGAACCACAGTACCAGGTAAGGGGCCATGACATGAAACAAGTTGATCCAGGGTCTTCCCAGAAAGAGATGCACTTAGGCTCAGCTTTCCATTTGTAATTTTACTGATCCAACTTGGTGTCAGTAGGTGTCTCCAATGAGACGAGACACCAAATATGAGGCAGGTGGAAATGAAAGAGTAACTGCACACTTACAACGGCGTCTGGGTCCGGTGAGGGTACCTCACTGACAGAACTTTTAATGTCTCTGTGGGGGATTTTGTGTCTGTCACCTCTCCACTGTCTTGTGGTGTACCGCAGGGCTCGGTTCTGGGGCCTCTGTTATTTTCCCTTTACTCGTTACCTTTGGGACCGATTATAAAAAGTTACAATGTGTCCTATCATTTATATGCAGATGACATACAACTCCATCTGTCATTCAAACCCAGCGAGGCCTTCACATTAACTAGGCTGCTGGACTGTGTCAATGTGTCAGTGAAAGCCGCTGCCGAGTTTTGAGTTGTCATCAAACAACCAAATGTAATCTTCACCGAGTGGACTTATTGTAACTTTAAGGCTGTGTTACACACACTTATGCTACACTTATTGAAAGCAGAACTGAGTTGTGGTCTGTGTTTTTGCAGTGCTTGGTTTTGGTGACGTATATTTCATTGCTACTGGGTGTTTGCTTTATTGTTCTTTATGGTTTGACTGAACTATTTTCTTTCTATTTTATGATTATTATTCGACAGACGTGACCCTGACTGGCACCCCTCTTAACTTAAAAGGGTCAAATCCACTTCAAGCTTTGGTCGACAATACAGAATAATAGAACTCCTGCACAGTCTTCTTCACCTGCTTTTTATTAATATCAGTAGACCTTCATCAGGTTTCTTTTAAAGACTGGAGAGCACATCCTCAATAGGTTAGTAGACCCACGTGGACCAATCAAGTCCTACTACAAAATGACATCACTCAATCGATCAAGTATCATAAATATATCACACATAAGCCTACGATATGATAGAAAGCAAGTTCTATATTAAACACCCTGGTGTACCGTAATACATACGTAAGCCTGCTGTGAAGTTATTTGGAGTCACTTAATGAATGTCAGAAAAAGCCCCTCATCTCACCTCTGGTCCTGATTTTCCAGGCTGCGGTTGCTGAGGTTATGAACCAGGTCCACAAGATGGACGGCAAGCTGGATGGTCTTGTGCCCATGTTCATCAACACCAACAACGGACAGTTCACCCATCAAGGCATCTACACAATGGGAGCCAGAGCAGACAGCTACTATGAATACCTGCTGAAGCAGTGGATCCAGGGAGGCAAGACAGAGAACCAGTGAGTCGGACTAAAGACACTCTGTGCTCCCTTTCCCATGAATGAATGTGACCATTTGAAAGGTAATACCTTAAAGGGCCTTGCAATGGTTAGCCTGAAGTCTTATTTGATCCATCTTATTGTCCTGCGACTGGATATTAGCCAGGAGGAGGCTGGGTGGTGGAGTGGCTGTAGGACCTTGCTGGGTTAGCTTAGCTTATATCTCGTGTGGTTGGAAGATGTTGTGGGCAGCGATCGTCTCAAGGTTGCTGCACTTAATACAATCATCACGCTTGTCTTTCCGATGTTTAAGAGCGTATTTCTGTCGTATACTATACGTGCTCCAGCAACAAAGGTAAAAATATTCAAACAACAATGTGGGAGAGGGGACACTGATACATCATCGGATCAACAGAACGCCTGCCTCTGGAACCGACTGAAGCATCTGCTGCTGGTGGAGTTGTAACACATGTCAAACTGTGCAATGCAGCAGATGAACCGACAGTCAGGGCCAGAAGTATTTGGACTGTGACACAATTTTTCTAATTTTGCCTCTTACACAACCCCAGTGGGTTTGAAACTAATCATTCAATATGTGGATGAAGTGAAGACTTTCAGCTTTAATTCAATGGATACAACTAAAACATCACAATGACCGTTTATGAATTACAGCCACTTCTACACAGTCATCGCATGTTCAGAGGCTCAAAGGTAATTGGACAAACTAACATAATTGTGAATATAATCATTATTTTTAATACTTGGATGAAAATCCTTTGCAGTCAATGACTGCCTGAAGTCTGGCTCCATAAACATCACTAAACACTGAGTTTCCTCCCTTGAGATGCTTTGACAGACCTTTCACTGCAGCCTCCTTCAGCTGCTGCTGTTTGTGGTTCTTTCTGCTTCAGTTTTATCTTAAGTGAGTGAAAAGCTGCTCACTTGGGTTGAGATCAGGTGTCTGACTTGGCCATTGAAGAATATTCCATTCCTTTGCCATAAGAAGCTCTTGTGTTGTGTTCACAGTATGTTTTAGGTCGTTATCCATCTGCACTGTGAGGCGCCGTCCAATCAGTTTTGCAGCATTAGGCTGAATTTGAGCAGATGGTTTAAACACCTCAGAACTCATCCTGCTGCTTCTATCAGCTGTGACATCACCAATGAACACCAGTGACCCAGTTCCATTGGCAGCCAGACATGCCCATCCAAAGCACTGCCTCCGCCATGTTAGACAGATGATGTGGTTTGTTTGGATCATGAGCCGATCCTTTCCTTCTCCACACTTCTCTCTTCCATCATTCTGGTACAAGTTCATCTTGGTTTCATCTGTCCAAAGAATCTTGTTCCCAAACTGGTCAGTCTTTGTCAGATGTTTTCTGTTAAAGTCTAATCTGGCCTTCCTGTTCTTCAGTGTTACCAGAGGTTTGCACCTTGTTGTAAACCCTCTGTATCTAGATTCATGAAGGCGTCTCTTGATTGTAGACTTCAACAATGGCACGCCTACCTCCTCCAGAGTGTTCTTGACTTCAGTAGATGTTATGAAGGGTTTTTCTTCACTAAGGTACACCAATTTTTTTAACCTAACAGTGGCCTCCTTCACTTGCATTGATTGACACCTTTTTGGTCCGCATGCTGAGAGTTCCAAGGACCAGCTATCAACTGCAAATATAACACTTTGAATCCTATTGTCTGCATCATTTGTCATGAAATAGAGACAGAACAGGCCACACCTGGCCATGAAACCGTTTATCAGACAATTGTCCAATTACTTTTGAGCCTCTGAACATGGGGGCGACTGTGTAAAAGTGGCTGTAATTCATAAACGGTCATTGTGATATTTTAGTTTTAGACATTGAATTAAAGCTGAAAGTATAAACTTCAACCACATGTTGACTGATTAGTTTCAAACCCATTGGAGTTGTGTAAATAAGCAAAATTTGAAAAATTGTGTCATAGTCCAAATACTTCTGTCCCTGCCTGTACATGTGTGACAAGCCATCCTGACTTCAACGCTCTCTTGTCGGTACACAGTGAAGGTGATGAGGTTGTTCAGCCCTCCAAGCTGGAATGTTTCTGTCAGAACCGTGGTGTGTCTAATCGGACCTACTCGTAGGTCAGTCACATGGTTCTAATGTACAGTATACGGTCACTGTGGAAATTAGATTGATTGACGAGGTAAATAATTACCATACATTAAAGAAGTGGTTTGGGGGTTGAAGCACTCAATTTAATTTAAAAAATGTAAAAATATATAATATATAAGCTTAAGAGCTGTCCCACTTGCCATGTAGTGGTGGTACTGTGATTTTATTGGAGCCCCAGGGTGAAGTAAACCGCCTCATCAGGATGCTGTATGGAGCAGTTACAACGCACAGTCCGGTCACTACAGGGCGTCTTGTTCTTCTGTGGGCTGGGTGACCTACAATGGTGACTCAGATCTGTCTGAGAGTGCCTACTGTGTTGGGTATCAGCCTCCCTTGTCAACAGCACCAGTCTGGTAGTGGATCGGCTCTTATCCTGACCTTATTCAGTGGGTCTGGTATCAGCCAGACATGACCTAGCCATATTCACTCCACAAGAAACTCAAAGTTATGAGTTTGTAGCTTAATATGTGTTGATGTTTTATGTATGCTGTCTTGCCAACGGCCCATAACGTTTCACAAATTTCTGTAAATTGCTTCTACGTCGTTTCTAACCTTTTAATGTTCTTTAAATACTGGTTCAGAGGCTGATCACAGAGGAAACCAGGTCCAAATAGGTATCACTGCTCGTCCTGGGTGTCTCCTTTGATGTATGGTTGTGTGTCATTAGTGATGACAGGGCGTGACTTCTTGATTGTCTCACAGCCTGAGCAAAGAAGCTGTTGTATAGCTGCAATATCACTGATGCTCAGTAGATGGGTGCCAATGATGTTCTGTGCGGTTTAATCACAACCTGCAGAGTCTCTTGTCCTGGACTGTGCACATCCCATTTAGTAATGTTTCCAGTCAGGATACTTTCTATTGTTCCTCTGTAAAAGTGAACAAGAACGTAGCATGGGAACTTTGCATTCTTAAGGTTCCTTAAATTGGCCGTATCATGCCTAGTTTCAGGTTCATCTTTGTATTTTGGGTTTCTACTAGAACATGTTTAAATGCTTTAATGTTAAAAGATGCATTACATTTAGGTGAAGGCTGAGTGGAGGACAGGTGCAGCCCTACGAGATGTGTTTGATTTAAAATGGACCAATATTAGACTTCTTATAAAGACACTACATCAGAGAGTGTCACATGTAGAGATAGACGTCTGTATTCTATTCTTTCAGCACTTGCAGCATTTGGTTACTCTGGCTGTCAGTGGGACTGATGAGAGATTACTAAAGTGGAACAGCAATCCCCTCCACACAGTCAGCAGCACAGGCTCAGATTAAGCTGCTTTCAATGTCTGCGTTATCTGCTGGAATTGTTTTCTGTGTCACTTCTGGGTTTCTGACCTATATTAGTACATTGGATTCAAAATGTCAGTCAAAGGAGGATTTAATAATGTACTCATTCTTTAGGGAATATATTTGATGGTCAAGCTTCAGGCAATAAATATTACTTAAACAATAATCTGCTTCATATCGGTTCTGGGGGGGAAAAACTCTTTATTGTATATTACATAGGAAACTACTGACCTCCTCACAGGGTGTGAACTCTGGATGCATTCACAGCCTGTGTTCCTCCATCCATCTGGAGCCCTGGGGCCTCACCCATCACTCTCGATGTAGTACTCTGGTTTGGGATGGGCTCCACACACAGCCCGCCGTCTTCAGGCTTGTTACAATGTGTCGATAATAAAGACAACGTGTTCAGCCCACTAAACTTCTCATGTTGCTAGGGGGACAAAATTCAGGAGACCGTATGAACTTTTTGTCTTAAGCAATCCAAAATAGGCTCCAGATGCTCACTGAAGTTTCCAAGGGCCGGCGCTACTGCAGTGCTCTCCACTAGGGGGCATGAATAGATCTCAGGTCTGTCTTAAATTCAAGTTACTTACATACAAAACTCATATCTAAAGGGATTCCCTTGATGTAAAATTGTAGTTTAGTTGTTCCTTCTTAGTTGATGTACAGTTAATGTCATGAAGGTGGATGGAGAAGTGTGAAGGCTATGATCTACTAAATCATAACTTTCACCACTTCTCTCTAAATACATAGTTTTAGCTTCAAACTGTAGGAAGATGTGTGCTCTTTGTAGCTATGGAAGTAAAGACTTCCTCTACTGTAATGGCTCTCCTAGTTGTCACGATATCGGGAGTTCTGGTGTTTGAGCGAGGAGCAGGAGTACGAGAGGTGTGCCTCAGCATAATCGCTGTGAAGTTTACTCTCTGAACCAGGAGGCACATAGCAGTTACCATTACCAACCTTTACATTGCTACGGCCACACTAATACGTTCTCATTTAAAACTAAAACGATCTCCGTCGTCGCGGGCGTTTCAGCATCGTTTTCTAAATGATCTCCATCCAGACTAACGAGCCTGAAAACGGATATCACGTGACTCTTCCCGTACACTGGGTGTGCGGATGGGTGCCGGTGTAAACAGGAAGTAGATTGAGTAATAAAGTAGTCTTTAATAATGAAAGGTGTAATGGGAAAATATGTCATAGTCTCATGTGAAGGTTTAAAGAATGTAAGTCCTAAAAGAGCAGACACCAAACTGTAGTTTCAGTAGATGACTTTAATTAGTTTAGTATCCAGGTGTCTTGTTATCTGTTATCTTGTGCACTGTTTCTTTCTTCTTCATAAGACAGAGACACAGAGAGGCCTTGACTAACAGATCCTCTGTTTGAAATACTTTTAACTTCCTTTGTGACGCATTATCTGAAGTTGTAAAGGCGTAAACCTTTGCATGCATATATGATGTGTGAGGGTAAAGAATGTCTATTCTGTCTCTGCAATGGTCATTTTAACAATGTCACAGTGGCCTCAAAGGATGCATCTGCTGTGTGTTTAAACGGTTTATTGTAAGGCAAACTGTGAACAAAGGGATTTGCAAACAGGAGATAAAGCATCTTCCTGACTGTCTTAAATGAAGTATACTAAGGCTTGAAGGATGACCTGTTTTTTATTGTGTTCTTTGTGTATTCTTGTTAGCTAAGCAGATAACAGGAAGCTGTCTGAGCATAAATGTCCATGCATTGTGACTGTTAGGTAGACCACTCTTACAGATCACTGCAATGTGTCTGTGAGACTGTTCTCTTTGCTTGCAAGCAAATAAATTGACTTTACAAACCTTGATCGTTCATCATAACTCGGTTTACTTTATATTGACAGAAAACCTTCACTTTCTTCTCCCGACTAGTCATAAGAAATATTCCACAACAAAGGTCGTGCTTGATAATATAAACTCAAATTTGGTGGAAAGTTTGAGACGTTTTATTGTTATCTCTCACACACAACAAATGTACTTTAAAATGAACCCTTACACATAAAGGTTTACTAGATTCTGGGTCCATAGATGTGGTCAACACACGTGTCTCACTTGTAGCTCTGCTGGTGGCTGAAGTCTCTGTCCTACTGGAGAGCAATCACTGCTTTTGTTCCTTTATAGTTTGTGTGGACAGAACAAAATAAACATTAATAAGGAAATCAAGTCGGCTGTTGTTGTTTGTGATCTACCGGGACAAGGGTCACGTGATAGGTGGGTGACGAATCAGGTAAGGACACGTCGTGACTGCTAACACCCAATCAGGTAGTGAATGCAGGTGTCCATGTTATCGTTTACGCCCGTCCACACTAGGAGTTAACCCCAGAGTTCTCAAACGTATCCATCTTCAGTGCTCTAGTGCGGACACTCGGTGTAAAGGTAGCAAAAGATGTGCGTTTTACAATGGAAAGGTGGTAGTGTGGACATGGCCTCAGATTAGCCACGTGGTTAACTTTGACGCACTGTCACACAAGTCCTATTAGAGTTGCGGTCTTCACTCTACTCCCTGTCAACTGTCACTCTTCATTTCACCGTCATGTTCAACACAGAATGTTGTTCCTGAAGTGTCTGTTTGTTCTTAGACTCTTGGAGGACTACCTTCAGGCAATAGAGGGTGTAAAGAAGAACCTGTTGCAGAAGTCTTCACCTAATGGCCTCACCTTTGTTGGAGAGATCTCACATGGACAGTTCAGCCCTAAAATGGTGAGTAATCCTCAAGGTTTTCCTGCTGCTCTGTAATCTCATCATAGCTGTGAACCTTCCGTTACCCTGTCAAAAGAAAATGTAACTTGAATGTTCCCTCCTGTTGAACAAGTTGGTCAGTTGTGTTGATGGTCAGCAGATACATTCATTAACTGTCTTGTTGAAAGTTTTAACTGTCCAAAAAGAGAAGTTAAAGGATAACTCGTGTGGAGTTCTGGGATGGAGGGTGGTGCCAAATGTATTTTGAATCTGTAGCCTATAAAGCCTACAAACTGCATTAGAATTCACTAGGGGTGCAACGGATCACAAACCTCACGGTTCGGTTCGGATCACGGTTCTTGAGTCACGGTTCTTGAGTCACGGTTCGGATCAACAAAGAAAAGGGGAGGAGACAAATATAACTTTGGTTTCCATTTATTAATTAAAGAACTTCAAGAACACTTAAAGCAAAGAACTTTGGGCTATAGTCTTACATGAAAACAAAGATATTGAAGATGTCCAATTTGAAACAAAATGAAATAAATAAAACATTCAAGAATACTCAATTCTGTTAAGTTTAAGTGCGACATGAGGTATATGTTGATGCCCTCGTCCTTTGATCAATATTGAAAGAAAGAAACAGCCACTGAGCTAGCTTACACTGTTTACACTGAACTGAACTGCTCGGCAACAACTTGAGTCTATGTTTACTTCCTGTCAGGTTATGTCATTCAAATACACAATAATGTTTACATTACTGTTATTTTCAAAAAGATGAGAATATCTCCATTGTCTGGGTAGAGGGGAGACCTTTCTGTAGTGATATATTACTATTGGACCTGTCTAGCTTCCACTCTGCTGCTTCTGTCAGCACCTGCCCCAGGTGTGTGTCTGTGTGACTGTCACAGAGGGGGCGTGTCTGCAGCACCTGCCCCAGGTGTGTCTGTGTGACTGTCACAGAGGGGGCGTGTCTGCAGCACCTGCACCAGGTGTGTGTCTGTGTGACTGTCACAGAGGGGGCGTGTCTGCAGCACCTGCACCAGGTGTGTGTCTGTGTGTCTGTGTGACTGTCACAGAGGGGGCGTGTCTGCAGCACCGGACTATGAATCACTCCACCGTGGTGAAAGCATTCTCTACAGTCTTTTCCTTTTCATAGAGGTCTGGAACAGCTTCACACTGAAGTGGGTGCGTGAGTGGATTTCGTAGCGTGGCTCAAGCATTTTAACCAGATTTTGAAATCCTTTGTTTTCCACAACGGAGTGTCCCCCGTCGCTGACAGACGGCTCTTCATATGTGTGGACATGCCGGATGTTGCCGTTGTCGTTTGTCTTTCTCTTTAAATAACGCCTACATACCGTAACGGTTTCGTCCACCACCCTTATCCGTCATAAGTTACAGGGAAGACAAAATGCTCCCAAACTTGCGACTTAAATGACGCCGGGGGCTTCTTAAGTTCCTCCGCTCGCCATGACTTCCACCGTTAAATGCTTCTAACCTGCTCCGTTCACGTGAGCACACTACTGCTTTATATCTGTACACTCTGCATTGATATTCAGGGACTTGTCACTTGAAAAGGAACAGCAGCAGTAAAACTTTATTACACACTGATGATGATTACACTGTTAAAAAAAAGAAAAAAAATACTCAATTGATCCGCGGTTCACGAGTGATCCGAACCGTGAGGGCTGATCCAAACGGATCACGGATCGATCTGTGATCCATTACACCACTAGAAGTCACATCAGCATTCAATATGAAATCCATTAACACAACCACATTCACCACATAAACACAAAAACATCCCACTACCGTCAAGTAAAATCAATACCAAAGCAAGTAATCAGGACAAAGAAATCCAAACCACAGGTAGGTGTGAACTGACTGCCTTGCTGGCGTCACCTACTGATGTTAGTCTGCATAAGTCTAGAGCCAGTGAGCTGGTATCAGACGGCTGGCTCACAAGGTGATGGACAATGAGGTGAGTGATCAAAACAAAAGCTGTCGGACAACTCCAAGAAAGTTGACACAGTTGACAGTTGAAAGTCATTGCCTTGACACCCTGCCCAGTCTGACGAGGTTCCTCTTCTCCTGCCCACTGTGTAAACTCCTCAGGACTGATGTGTGTAGATAGAGATCCATCCACTTCATTTGGTTTTAGTGTAGTGTCTCACAACCTGCCATTTAGGGTCATAATGTACTAAATGAACATCATGCTGTATTGAAGAAGACTTGAAACTAGAGATTGAGACCATAAACTCATGTTTACAATGTTTACTGAGGTAATAAATCAAGAGAGAAGTAGAGTCATTTTCTCATAGACTTCTATACAACCAGAGGAGTCGCCCCCTGGTGGACACTAGAGAGAATGCAGCTTTAACACATGAAGCTTTGGCTTCACCTGGCAGAAGCAGAGGTTGCCACCTCACGGTAGTGGACTGTATCTGTCTTTGTAACTTTTGGACACTGGGCTTTTTCAGGACCATCTGGTGTGTTTTCTGCCGGGCACTCTGGCTCTCGGCGCCCACAACGGCCTGCCTGCTGATCACATGGATCTAGCCAAAGAGCTGATGGAGACCTGCTACCAGATGTACATCCAGATGGAGACGGGCCTCAGTCCAGAGATCGTCCACTTCAACATGCATGAGGGCAGCACCCGAGACATCGACGTAAAGGTAGGTAGAGACGGTGTGGAGACAGACACTGTCCTCCCAGTTCTGCAGTAGTGTCTTTGGCAAACAGTCAGAATCTTGTTCCCACAAACACATGTTTAGTTATTCTGGGTAAGGGCATTGTCTAGATGCCTGCTGAAGAAAATAAATGACCCAGCCTTCCCACTGATCACATGATGCCTGAGGATGTTGGGGAAAGTGTTCTTTAAACTGATTTCCTGCATTTCTACTAATGTGACGGTAAACTTTAAAATGCTTTGCTTTACTGTTTGTGTCCCTTTTGTATTCACTGTGATGATAGCTCGCAGACAGACACAACCTCCTACGACCGGAGACAGTGGAGAGTCTCTTCTACCTGTACAGGTTCACCAGGGACCACAAGTACCAGGACTGGGGCTGGGAGATTCTCCAGAGCTTCAACAAGTACACCAAGGTCAGTACAATGAAGTGAAGATCTGTCATATGAGCTGTCTGGAAACCCTTCACATGATACGGGTTGGTAACATCTGTTGTCATTAGTTCATGTCACTCAGCCACATTCAGCTGACTTTGCAAGATCACACGCAAGTCCACCGTCAGGCTTCAAGTACTGTTTGTGTCCTCTGAGAACCCTCAGTATGGTGTGGGCTGGTGACGTTAAAGTGTCCTCTACAGCAGGGACAGCTTTGGACACCACCACCACATGTTGAAAGCACTCTCAGGTGAGGTGAGGTTGGTGGCCGTGTGTCTGTTGTGCAGCAGAGGCCTGTGATGGGTGGAGGCCATGACTCCTGTCCCTGAGCTCCAGCTCTAGCAGCTCAGGGGCAGAAGGATGGAGGAGACCAGGGGAGACAATGAAGCTTTAAGAACTCAAGTGGAGCGGTTCAAATAGAAAAGGACCACTGTAGTGACAGCTCCAACTTAAAGGCTGGATATCAAATGCAATTTACAGGGACTTGCTGTGAAGACTGACCTTTGGGTTCAGGATGTTTTTGTTACTAAAGTTTAGGATTTAAGGAAAAGAGACGGTTTGAACCCATGGCATGTGGTGTGGTTCAGCCAGGTTGTGTCTTTAAGACGCAGGTTGTGTTGAGGTGCAGAACCAACACGGGACAAAAGACCAGCAGTGCATTTCAACCATCATGTTTTTACTGCTTCTATTCAACTACACATTCACAGTCAGCAGTCTCACTTTATACTGTGTTGCTGTTATTCTGGATTATGACTTTAACTTCTTTTTGTATGATATTTGAATGATTCATGAAGCGAGCTCTGATTGGTCAGTAGGCAGAGCTTTTATACCACCATCACCTGTTCACCATCAGTTAACATGGTGATCTACCAGGTCAGGAGTAAACCTCTGAGGTAGGGTTGAACCTAGTTAATCCTGAAGGAACCTAATCCTGCTTCCTAGTGCAGACTAGGTCTGCGCCAGTGTCTTCTTATCACACGTACTAGACAAGTCTTCTTAAAAACAAGGGACTTCAAGACTTGAGGAGCGACTCGTCTCTAATGTGTTTTCTCACGATGTCATTTCTTTTTATTCCCATCACATCGTCGGGGTCGATACACAAACCCTAATGGTAGTTCGGATCTACATGCAGTGACTGGCTTGTGTGAATGTGTTTCCCTCAGGTCTCCTCTGGTGGCTACACCTCCATTAATAATGTCCGTGACCCGGACTACCCGAGCCCCCGAGACAAGATGGAGAGCTTCTTCCTGGGAGAGACCCTGAAATATCTGTACCTGCTCTTCTCTGACGATCCCGACCTCATCAGCCTGGACCAGTACGTCTTCAACACGGAGGCTCATCCTCTGCCTATATGGCCCTCTGCTGCATGACACACGTACGCACAGGGATCCAAATGGCAGATAACAGTACACGTACAATCACAGCAAACATCTCAGGGTTGGTCTAACACAGAGATAACTCTTCTGTCTCTGTGACTGGAAGCTGTTAAAACAACACCCCTGAAAGCAGACCCCAGCTGGAAGAAGCCTCAGTTTTACTGATCCACTCAAGATGAACGACGAGAGCCCGGTTCACTTTGTGGCTTTGTTTGTTGTTGTTCATTTGACTGCTTGTTCTGGATGCTTGGACTCTGGAAGAGAGGCAGAGGAATCAAAGAACAACCTGATTGTGACTTGAATCAAAATGTCTTAATCTCGTGATGAGGAGAGGTTTGCCAGTGGATGATCTAAGAGCTCCTGATTTAGGCTCCAGCTGTGCACATTCATTCCCAGCCGTTGTAGAACAAAGCCAACATGTGGAGGCACAGCAGGCCTTTGTAGCAACCCGTTCCCGGGGAGCCTGCTGCCCAGCTGACACCTTCTGTTCATGGCTGTGTCGAACACACCTTCAGTGCTCTGGCTACAACCATTCTTTAGACATGAAGCAGAGCCTCCTGACGGGGCTTCAGCTGCCCTAAGCCATGTTCCTACCGTCTCATGCTGCATTCATGACATCCAGGAAATGTGAACTCCCTCCATAGAAAACCCCCCTCAGCCTCTTCAGGTCAAGTACAAAACACTGCAGGGACGGCGTTGATGCTGCAACATGATGGGATGGCAGTGACGTGTATTACAGGGTTAGATGATACGATGATGACTCGACTCTTCATACTGGTAACCAGTGCTGGAGGCAGCATTCAGAAGCATCGTCGGCTAATGTATGCTAACGTCCATGACGCCACAGAACGGAGGTCTGCCACCCTACGTGATGATGTCTCAGTCAGACTTCATGAAGCTTCATTAGAACGCAGACATACTTAGTAATGCTACTCGTCCTTTTAATGTTCGAGCTGGCCTCATTTCAACTTCTTCAAATATTGGTGGGCAGATTTTATATCAATGCTTCATATTCTATTAGATGAGCGCACTGTTTTACATCTAACATCTCAAGCTGAAAAGTAACTCCTGCTGAGAAGTATAAAGTACTACTTTGTACCCTTTGAGTTGTCTACTTGCCATGTATACTGAGAGCTGTCACTTCTTTCTGGCTGCAGAAGCATTTCCAAACAGACGATAGCTGTGAACGTTCCAATAGAAGACGACCAACACTGTGATGCAGGATTCAGTCCATGTCACCGGGTACATCCCAAGTCTCTTAGTTGCATCCCCGTTATCCTCACTTGCGTCCTTTCATGCAAACAATGCGAGGAGAGAGGAAATGACATGAAGCGACGTCTGTTTCTGATCACAG
>NW_022280202.1:15337-18867 GCF_004355925.1 Anarrhichthys ocellatus | reverse complement strand
ATATATATATATATGTGTGTATATATATATATATGTGTGTATATATATATATATGTGTGTGTGTATATATATATATATGTGTGTATATATATATATATATATGTGTGTATATATATATGTATATATATATATATGTGTGTATATATATATATGTGTATAAGTCTTCAGCAGACTACGTTGATGCAGCATGTGGGAGAAGTAGAGAGAAACTAAAGCAAGACAAGCTAACAAATGCTACAGAGAAGTGGAGACAAACTGCAGCCGGTTAGAATACACGGCGTTACAACGAGCACCAGCTGTTGCTCTCCCTGGAGATCGCTGCGGTCGACTCAGCAGACACTTACACGTTGGTGCACCTATATGCTGAAATTCACGGTAAACGCATTTAAACGGCAGAGATCGGGAGCGAGCGAAGGACTTTGAAAGTTAACGGAAAGATTAACGTGAGACAACATCCGGTTTCTTCAGACGAACATCAGTTTTCAGAATAAGATGCCAACAAAGTATGAATTATATTCACATTAAGTAGAAAACATGCTACCTGCATCTCGTGAGTTAAAGGGAAAATATACATATGATATAAGAATGATATAATATAAGAAATATGATCACTACTGTGTAAAGGGAATACTGCTGTTAAAAAGCACCTGATGTGTTTAAAGTGTTTGCAAACCAAATGTTATTGCCCTTTTGTTCATATAGCAGAACTTTTACAATAAAAGCGCGCAATACACTACTTTTGAATTAATTATTTAACTTTGCCATAACAATGAGATTAATCGCAAAAAATCCATGCGATTAATCGCGATTAAATATTTTAATCGCGATTAAATATTTTAATCGTTGCCCAGCACTAATATACGTATATACACATCTGTACGTATACTGCGTGTCGGCCGTTAGAACATGTCCTCGCTCATGGCTCCTTAGAGCAGAATTAAGAGCTTTGGGACGGCCATCAATAGCAGAACAACTTCCAGTTTAACCGAGGAGCGAGGACATGACCAATAAGAGACTTGAGATGTACCCACTCTCTCCTTACACATTGTCTTCTTCACTCCCGTCTTCCTGGTGTCATGGCTTTAATGCCAAACCTGAACAAGTCCTCGTCTAATCATTGAGAGGCGTTCACCTGACGAGGCAGAGCTGCTGACCATGAACGCCACACGGCCCATCTGTTCCATATGACATGAATGCAGCATCTGACCTGTTGCCAAGCAGCAGATGTAGTAATGAGCTGTGAAGCTTTGTGTTGTGAGGAAGCAGCTGCTGTCCTCACTGAATGTTCCATGTCTCATCCTCTTGGTGTGGTGAGGACCATTCAGTAGAACCACAGGAAGCAGCAGTTTGTGTAGCAGCAGCAGCTCGCAGTCATTCCTGTACATATTAATAGTTTACATCAGAGCTCTACTTCCATTTGATTTCTAGAACTTTCTGAATGTGAATAGAGACCAAACTCGTCTTGTATTTCCTGTGTATTTCTTCCTCTGTGGTGTTTCACGTGTGCCTGACATGTTGGTGTCTCCATACGTTGCTGCTGTGCTACAGTACCTGGAGCTCATTGGATCAGTTTCTACAGGAGAACATAAGGATTGCTGTTTCTCCAGAGGTCCCTCAGAGCGATGGTTGTGTTTACATCATGCTGATCTGTAGCTGATGTCTTTCCTGAGCCAAAGAGACGAACATACTCAGCCCGGTGTTTGATGCTGCAGCCATGAGAAGCCACCGATCAGGACAAGGACAAGGACAAGGACATCTTCTCAGTGCTTCTGAAACTATTTCACCACTCTGGGATTTGATGGATTCGCTTCTATCTTTGCAGCCACCGAGCAGTACACAAGACACACATGTCATTAAGAAGTGATTCAATGTTTGTTTCATTTAAAACATACATCATGTCAGCAGTGGACAGGAAACACTGGATCGCCTTTCATTTTGTAAAACTGTAGAAATTAAAGAGATGTTTGTGTTGACCATGACTCCCTGAACACAGCGTCTGTTCCACAGAGCCAGTAAGAACAGAGGTGGGCGGGGCTAAAGCGGTGAGTAACTCCATGACGTCAGCACGTGTTGATCCTGGAGCCACACAGAGCTCAACCAATCAAACCTGACATCTGACGTAGTGTCAGTGAACAGCAGTGATGGCGAGCTGAAGCTTCATGAAGCATTGAAGCTTTCCATCCAATTGGTTCACACATGGGTCAAAGCTTCATGGTGTTTCATCTGCTCTACTGCGCCATCAAGTGGACAATAAATGTGAAACAGGCAGGGTGATTAAAATGACACCATGGCTTTGGTGTGTGCAGCATTGAATTGAATAAATGAATGACGTTTGTGATGCCAATACATAACTTATGAACTTATTAATATGGTGTCTGTCTTCATGATACAATGGTGGGGTCAAAAGGGAAAGTGGAAACAAATTGGGTAGAGGGTTGTGATGTGAAAAGTAAAAAAAATGAAAAGTTAAAAATAGGATTTCTTATACATGTACGTAACTTGACGTCAACATGTGTAGTCAAGGATCGAACCGCCGACCTAGCGGTTACCGGACTACCCTCTACCTATTGACTCTACTTATCTGACTAGGGACAAAATGCAACACGTAAAACATTTCATTCATAAATAACTTCCACAGTGCTGCTTCAGGCGGTTTCTTTTTTTTTTTTTAGATTATTTCGCCTCTTTAGAAAACACCCTTTCACAGGGCACAGATGAAGCTGGGGTACAGAGAACAGTTTGCAAACAAATGCGCAATAAAGTCCGAAGTACACAAAATGTGACCGGGGATCCATTTCTTTTCGCTTCCCTAACAGGCGGTCCTGGGTCCGGGTCCGGACCCAGGACTTCAAACCGATAGATAATTGAGAAGTACATCTTGACGGAGCGCTTCTATTTTATTCCACATGAAGCTCTCCAAAGAGAGAGAAGTGTTCAGAGAGACCAGAGTCTTTAACCAAGAATGAACACTCTTATAGGTCCATTCTTCACACGGACAGTTTAAACCAGTGTGTCTCACATGTTCAGAGACCGTGATGATTATTAAAAGCAGTAAATGAAGCGACACTACGAGACAAAGCACAACTCTTTAGAGCAAACGTACCCACTCACATCTAAATGAAGACAGAAAATAAAGCTAAGAGCCTAGTATGATCAGAATCATAACGCATGAGTTCACTGTTCAACAATGATGTTAACAGAGAGAATAGAGCTAAACAAGTGTTAATAACCACACATAAAGTCCTGCTCACTGATTTATCTTGTTAGAAGACAAAAATATTATATTGTGGCTTTTTATTGACATCACTTCACACCTGAATGAACTGAATTTAAAGCTGCAGGACAACTCAGTGAAATACATTTTTCTAAAATTGTACTTTCTTTATTTGATTTGACAGTTGTTGACGACACAGAGACGTTACTACTACTAGGCTTCTTGAAAAATTATAATTTATATATATATATATATATATATATATATATATAGATAGATAGATAGATAGATAGATAGATAGATAGATAGATAGATA
>NW_022280202.1:12850-15327 GCF_004355925.1 Anarrhichthys ocellatus | reverse complement strand
TAGATAGATAGATAGATAGATAGATAGATAGATAGATAGATAGATAGTGCAACTTAGATATTATTGTAATGTTCGGGACCGGAGGAGATTTTGTCAATCTGGACCTTTAGGAGTTGTAACTGAATACCCTGCTCTACACGCTCTTAGTATGCAGACTGGAACTGTGACACACAGGTGGACTCACTGTTCCAGTCCTGATACTGAGGAGAACCGGAGCTCTAAAGTGAGCGCTGTAGTCTGGTCCGCTCCATCTCCACCCACAGTGCAATGAGGTCGGCTTCCGTCTTCCTGGCGCTGATGACTGACTCTGGATCGGCATCATTGGATCCTCTGCATGAAGTGGATACATGTCGGATCAGATTCAGCTCGGAGTGAAGAGAATAAAGAACAAGTGAAGGACGCCAACAGCTTGCTGTACCTCAGATCCAGATGATGGGCTCCTCCAGAGATGTTGACAGCAATCACTGATGAGCTCAAGGTCTTGCGCACCTAAACAGCAGAGAGCTGATTGAGTCAGACTGAAAGCAGTGGCTTCATAGTTCACGATGTCTGCTCGCTCCGTTTACTGCCTTACCCCTCCGTTGGCCCATGGGTCCAGGTCTCCGTTGGAGAAGATGATGTTGCTGGCTGTGGAGAGGGCTGAACACAAGGAGACAACACTGGTGCTCATTGCACACACAAAACACTGTGATGGTGTCTGCCTGTCACTGACCTCCATCCCTTCATTCTGTGCCTCAGGCTCTCCTCTCACCACCTGTGACTTCTGTGTTAGTATTTCAGTTCTATCTATTCATGAGTTTCTGTTTGTTCTCATCTTGTTATTGTTACTTTCATCAGTCTCTCCTGTAATTGCTGCCTCAATCCACCACCAGTCCAGCGGTTACTTTCAGAAACATGTCCTACACGTACACATAACTCCGTTTGTTTTACTTTGTCTTTCTTCTTTATGACAATAGAAATGTCTAGTGACTCGTGTACAGTAGCACAAGCCTGTTACTGGCCTCGTTAACCAAGCCTGTCCCTCAGAGTCCTCGTCAGGGACCCAGAGACTGAGCATGAGAACAGGCTGTGAGGACATCCTCCTCTAGGTGCTACGATATCTCACTGTGCTCACCGTCACCCCAGAACTGGGTTTTGAGCCAGTCAGCTCGTGGAACCACAGCCCAGCGTTTGGCACAGTAGAGCTGGCGGTCCGTCTTGGTGAAGGCCATCGGAGGAAACATGTCCGTCACGTTGTTGCTCTCAAAGCACAGATCGATCTCTGTGCACGCCTGCAACCAGAACAGACCGTCATACACATACACATCGTGCACGTCGTATGTACACGTGTCACACAGCAGTGCGGCGGCCATGTTCTCATGGCTTTCAAGTTCTTCTTGTGTGAGGTTAGGAATGTGTTCCCTGTGTTCTAAGCCCCGTTTGATTCAAACAGTCATAACAGAAGATAAAAGGCCGAGATGAGTAATAACTCAGATGGATCAGTGAGCAGTCATTTGACTCTGTGGATCAGCTTCTATAGAGCCGGACGATCAAACTCTAGAACCGATACCAGCTGATAACGGTCGGTGCTCACTGACCTGCGTACAACTCAAACATTAAAACCAGAGAGATATAGCGCCTCATAATGCAGCATCAGAGCTCCTCTTGTGTGTCTTGTTCTTCTTCTTAGTAACGAACAGGGTGATGACGTTGATTTTAACATAGTTCTACAGGCTCGTAGCGCTACGAGCTGAGGCTACTAGAGGAGGACTGTGTTTGGATGCGGTGCTGTGTGCTGGTGGAGTACCTGATAGTCCCAGGCCAGGCTGTTCAGACCCAGTCCACAGCCGGTGGGATCGGCACACTCCACGTACAGACTGTACAGGTCGAAGCAGGGCAGCAGCCCACTGGAGTTGTACACAATCCCTGCGGGATAGCATGTGAACAGGAGTTACACACTTCACTGGAGCTTACTAGTGCGTCTCAGAGATCAGAGACGTACTGCACATCATCAACTTTCAGCCTTTTCTATTCACGTCCATGAGTACTTCTCCCAGAGAGTACCCTGTACCGTACAGAGAGACACACACTCGTACTCATTCATGCTCCTGATCGTGTGCTCAAAGAACAATAAGCATCTTCAAGTATTTTGGTAAATACAGAATCTGACCAGCTGGTATTATTATTATTATTATTCTCCCCCCCCCCCCTACCTGCAGTGTTCCTGAGGCTGGTGAGTAGATCAGGTCCACTCAGCATAGTTTCACAGGCCACCTGAAAATAAAAGTGATGTCATCACCATCACCCCACTCATGTCACTTACATGATGTACATACGGTACACCCTGTACACTCGTCATTCATACATTTCATCACCATTTCTTGCTTTAAACGCGTTTACAAGCGTTTTGTTGGCAGATGGGCACCTTGTGAGCAGATGTCCAATCAGGTGTCTGTACCTGGCTGAAGCACGAGCTCGCTCAGTGCTGCTACACAGAC
>NW_022280202.1:0-12840 GCF_004355925.1 Anarrhichthys ocellatus | reverse complement strand
TTAGTTCTGAACAAGAACAATCAGAGATTCACCAAAGTTAATAGGATTCATCCTGTCAAATATTAATCTCTGTACAATATCTCTAAGGAAGGCATAAAATAGTCGTGTTCTCAAAATAAAATAAAATACATAATGCATATAATCAAATATAAATTCTGTTGTAACCTATGCCATGTCTAAACAAAGGTTTGGTATTTCTACTCCTGATTTTAACTTATTTCTGTTTCACTGCCTCTTAAACAAGTGCCATAGAGGAGCAAATGAAATCACTTATGAATGCTATTCATAACCAGATGCACCAAATGGTTTCGACAGAACCGTCTGAGAAGTCATCGTTGGGAACCGTTAGGAAGAGGGCGGACCCTTTTCAAATACCTGGCAGGTGATTGGTTGAATTATTTGTCAATCAAACTCTTACCAAGTGTGGCAGCTGCAACTACGAGCCGCAGCATCAACCGGCATATTGAAGGTGATGTTTTCAGGTTACAAGTGTTACGTGTCAGCGTGGGGCAAGGCGCCGGTGTGCTTTCTCCTCTCCTGCCTTTCTCTCTCTCTCTCCCTCCTCTGTTTTCTCTTCAGGTGACAACCAGGTGATTGGTTTCCACCTGTGCAGGTGAGTCGTGCTGCTCCTTGGTTCCAACACATTTTAAGCTGGCCAATCAGCAGAGCGGGCCGAGCATAGAAAGGAGGCCTGAGGTGTTCACTCTCTTCCTGTTTAAGCTCACGCGGTTGTTGTTACATCGTTAAAGTTTGTGGCGGGAGGTTGAGGACGGGAGGTGAGTTGAGGTAAACTTTGTCTAGATTCCTGAGGATTATTGGCCGGTGCCACCTCTGTATTGGATTTGGTGAAGCTATCTTTAGAGAAGCATGTAAAGACATTTTGTTTGATTTGTTTTCAGAGGTAGGAATTATCAGGCCGAGTTTTGTTATATTGATTTCTATTTGTTTGGCACGACCACATTGGTCTCATCCTCTCCCACGTTGAATGAGGACCTTTGTTTGATTAAACCGGAGTTCAATATAAATCATGTTAAATTGTTACTTTTACTTTTTACTTTCACATTCTTTGGTTGTTGAACTGGAACTGGAGGAATTATATATAATCTAATAATAAATAAATGTTCTCTTGTTTCAAGTAAAATAAGGGCTGGATTTAAGAATAAAATAATAAATCATTTTATAATAAATAAGACTTCTGCTTTATCCATATATTTGTTCTCTCAAAAGCTTGTGCAACAAGGTGTGGTCCATAGTCAGAGCTGATAGTATATGGCACCAAACCTTGAAAAAACTTGTCTGAACCATAAATTGGCTACTGATTAGTTTAGTCGCGGCGTTGCTACTGCTTTGACCCATCTGCTGAACCTGTCGACCACAACCAGAATGTACCCCATCCTCCCTATTCGTTGGGTCACGTCCACATAGTCGATCATCAAGTGTTTACATTGGCCATCTGGTGGTGGGATGTGAGCAATAGGTGCTGAAACAGTTATTATAGTGTGCACATACTTCACATTCATGCAATGTTCTCTCTACTGTAGCAGCCAAAATGGTGCCCACCAGAATGCTGAAAGTTGCCATATGACTCCCCCCCCCCCCCCCCGGCACAATAGTCCTGACCGTGCATGTTCCTAATAGCGAACCACAACAATGAAATGTGTATTACAAAATGTCCATGGGGACTTCTCGTATCGAAATTTGTCAAATGTTTAGAAGATATGGACCAATGAACTTAATAGGGCGTGGCTTTGTTTTGAAAATCACGAAATTTGTCTCATATGTGCACATTGCATCCTGTTACGTACCCTACAATTTTCATTCCATTCAACCATTACGGAGCGTTACAGTATTTAGGCCATTTTTGGCTTTTTTGTCAATTTTCATCGTTTGGTGTGAACACGGCATTGTGTGATCTGGTAGCTGGCTAACGGTTCCCAGAGTATAACTAAACTGAAATGTAGCATTTAGTTACATTTCTAGGCACCGCATTGCTGTAAAAAAGTTGCCCAGCCTTTGACTACACTTAAGAACCTTTTCTGATCGCCACTGCTTTTGGCTGAACCTTAAAGCTGACATCTTTTATATAACCTAATGGAAAAAATGGATTGTTTACTGTAAAAAGTGTCACTTGTGACAAATCCACAATTCTCCATTCATTTTGACAGAAGGTTTCAACATCTTTCAGGTGGTTTGGGTTCAGTCTCATCACTCTCATCGACTGGTTTTCCAGCAGCAGCAGAAAGCTCTGCAAATACCGGCCCAACACAAAACACTGAAGACAAAGTAGAAAATGATGTTTATGCTGATATTTCAAGCAGCCTTTAGGTGCAAAAGGGGATAAAACAATTCCAGAAGTAATTGTCATTCATACAAAGAGATGTTCATAAAATCGTAATTAAAAGATAAGCTAGTATAAACTATGTAAGATAATGTAACAAAATATATAAAATAAAATAAAGACATTGTAAAAACACAACAGCTCAATAGGTACCTGAAAAGAGAAATGTTTTTAATCTGAATTTAATAATTGCTACTTTTGGTTAACATTTAAGATGTGACAGCAGTTTGTTCCAGTACAGGACAGGATAGGCTGACATCAGAGCAGTCATGTGTTCAATTCGTAAAACAATAATTCAAACAATCAATTTGGATCCGAGTTGGTAAAAAAAAAATCAAAAATCAAATTCTGCTTTTTAAATTGCAAATCAATACTTTTCATTTTTTATTTCAAAGCGGTGAATTCAGAACACTGTCAGTGGTTGTTAACATTCTAATGCACATGTCTGGAGGCCCAGCGGTGCTGCATCCTGTCTGAAGCCACATCTCCTCAAACAGCTGCGTTTCCCGGGACGCTGATTACGCGGATGGGCAGACAGAAGGAGCCCATTGCTGTCATGAGGAGGAAGACAACCCTATAAATAGCTGTTTAAAAATAGCCTGAGGTTGTAGTTATGACAAGGAGTCTGGGGGGGGGGGGGCATTTGCTATAATGCAGATTAATCAGCTTAAAGGCTGACGGGCAGACACCTACTGGCATCTACATTCATCTGAACCAAACTTGACCCATAGCAAGCATTCCTTAGCTTTTAAGTTGTCCACATGTTAATGTTTGCAGGATTTCACCCACTTTTGTCCAATAAATTGTGAAATGACATTTCAGTGTTATTTATCCTGCTTGTACCCAACGAGGCATGACATAATGCCAGAAATAATCATTTAAATGAGGGTGAGTAATGTCAGTTTCCAAGCAACACACACACACACACACACTTGCGTCATTTCCCATACACAGAGGGTCTGAAGCATGTTCAGCGCTCCCTGTGAGTTGCGCACAGCGAAAGCTCTGTCGTAGAAACGTGACGGACTCTAGAGTGTTCCTCTGTGGACAGAGTAAACATGGAGACGGTCTTATTATAAGGTTGCATTTTATGATTTGCACGGATAAAGAGAGCCTCCCACGGATTTTCTGCCGGGTTTCAGATATTACCGGACACTATTCTAATCGCTGAAGCTCGTCCTGGTAACGCAGTAAAGGTATTGTTGTGCATGGAATAAAAGGACAGAAAGAATATGTATGATTTATTCAGTTAAAGACGAATGCAAGCTTCGACTGGAGAAACGGTTTGTTTCCGGCTGACACGCCGCGTGCGACGCACATCAGCGCCGTTACGCGCGTAGATCACCGGTCACTTGTTGAAGTTGCCCGACGCGCGGTGAGGTGTTTCACGTTTTGCTTTCAAACGGGAGGATTGACTTGGACAGCGCCTCAACCAATGATCGGTCCGTCTTCTAGTCTGTGATGCACTGGTTCCCCGTTATGTTGTAGGATGAGCGCTGATCTGGAGCGCGTTTCGCTCAACACATCGGTGAACTCGGAGGGCTCAGGCGGCCCTGCGCTCTCGGCAAACGTCCGCAGGCTCCACAACGCTCTCAACCTGCTGCTCAACGACCTGGAGAGAGCGCAGTTCATCCACTGTCTCAATGTGTACCACGCCAAGCGCAACGTCTTTGACCTGGTCCAAACTCTCAAAGTGATTCTCAACACGGCCAGCAAACGACAGCTGCTGCCCATGCTGCGCCTGGTCATCCCGAGGTCCGACCAGCTGCTGTTCGACCAGTACACGTCTGAGGGACTCTACCTGAAGACAGAGCTGCTCCCCAGCAACGGCAACGCGGAGGGCTTTGGAGACGAGGGCGACTTAACTCTGCAGAAATATGTCAGTTCCATCCACGAGCAGCCCCTCACATCCGGCTGTCCGGACGGTTTCAGCGCCACCGCAGAGATGTCTCCTTCCATGGCCCCGTCGTTCCTCGAGGGTCCCTTTAGAGAAGTGCGCAAAGTCACCCTGACGCGCTCCAGAAGCCACGAGGGTCTGGGCTTTAGCATCCGTGGGGGGTCGGAGCACGGAGTGGGGATCTACGTGTCCCTTGTGGAGCCGGGCTCGTCAGCCGAGAGAGAAGGACTGCGGGTCGGGGACCAGATAGTGACCGTGAACGACATGATGTTTGACAATGTCTCTCACATAGAGGCCGTACAGGTAGGTTTTAATGCATGCGTGTGTTCACGCGTGCGCGAGTTGGAGCGGTCGTTTTATTAACCTTAATCTCCATGAAAAGAATAATCTAGTAATAATGTGTATGAGCTTGTTCATGTGTGAAGGCTATTTGTGCAGCCTGTGTGTGTTCCAGATGTAAGCGATGCTTGAGGCAGAGAGAGCACTAAGCACTGGGCCGTGCAGTCTCACAGTGCAGCACTCCTCTGCATGCTTCCACCACTTTCTTTCTATTCATTCTTCTCTTTGCCTGCAATGCTCTGTACCAACATTGCAAGGTTTCATTAGTTGATGAATTTGAATGCACAGATAGCGTTATTATAGGTTACAATGAAGCTACAGTCAGCATTCTACACGCTGTATTGGAGTTCACCTGAATTATCCTGTTAGAGGGTCAGACATAAAATCAGTTCACCAAAACATATTTGTACTCTTACCCATAGTGGTCTGTAGCCACACAGATCGTATTGGTTTATTCAGGTCTGAGAGATCCGTCTCTGGGATCTCTACCCCAATCTCAATACATTTCATTTGTGCATTTAATTAAACATGAACTATCTCATGACTGTGAATGATCCACAGAATTATGTGATAAGAGTTTTCATTGAAGATAATTCAGTAATAAATGATACTCTAAGTATTAAATCAGGCCTATACTGGGCTACAGTGTGTTGGAGAAATGACAGACTGAGTAAACTCTCAGCAGCCTGCTGGGACTAACGGGCTGTTTTAGAGGAAAGGAGAAAAAGCTGCTGTACCTAAATGAAGTACCAATAGGAGCCATTACGTATTTATCTCCAGAAGTATACGGTCTTGCTTCCCTTGATGATGTTTTGGAGATATGAGGTTCACCCAAACTGGAGCTCTTCAGCTTATGTTTCCATCCCTTCATGCAATATTGAAATCTGATCCTGACCATATCTTCATATACTCATAAACATTTATCAAAACATAACTTAGCGGTTGTAGCTCCAGTGACAGAGGCTGCACTGACATTATTTGTAATTTGTTAGAACGTTGTTACTATGTGGTCATACAGAGGTGGGATAGGACATGTAATGATATGCACAGGGCTGCAAACACAAGCTACAGAGCTAACAGGCTAACGGCAGCATTCCTTAAACCGAGAAATAACAAACATCTTTTAGCAAATGTATTAATTCTACCACCCTCTGTCATTGGCCATCCACTCACAATGAGCTTTCGTTCACAATGCTCTGCCTATTTTATAAGGTGACTCGTGTGACAGATTTAACTCTTCGGCCTCATCAGGTCTCCTTCAATCCCCAAATTGTTCTTTTTTTTGTCATTAAGGCCAGTGATGGTTGTCATGCCTCAAGCTTCCTCCTGTAACCCGTGTCAAAAATGCCTGAAAGAACAAAGTCAAAAGGGTCCAATTAAGTCCACCAACAGAAGTGAAGACAGGATCGCTTTGAGCTTCCTTTGTGGCTCTGGCTGCCAAATGCTCACACAACATCTCCACTGTCTGTAGAGCGTTGAGCTCTAAGTTGTTCAGACCGCACCAGGTCACCAGATGGTCAGTCTCCCACCTGTAGGCGGACTCATCCCCACCAGAGATGAGTCCAATGAGGGTGGTGTCATCCGCAGACTTCAGGAGCTTGACGGACAGGTGACTGGTGGTGCAGCTGTTGGTGTACAGGGAGAAGAGCAGAGGGGAAAGAACGCAGCCTTGGGGGGAACCGGTGCTGATGGTCCGGGAGGCTGAGACGTGTTTTCCCAGCTTCACGTGCTGCTTCCTGTGGGTGGTACAGAGGCATGGGCCCCTGCTGAGCTGGGGGAGGGGGCCTGGTGGTCTGGAGCTGGTTGATGGGGTCATGAGGGGGTCAGGACTGTCAATTGTCTTACAAAGCAACAGTAGAACTCTTCCAGCTTGTCTGCCAGGCGTAGGTCATTCATAGCGGACTAGTGGACTATGTGGACATAGTGGACTAGTGGACTATGTGGACATAGTGGACTTAAGGACATAATTCACGGGTTCCCTTTAAGGGAATGAGAGTAACCATGGTGACGCAACGTCAGGTTGGGGGTTAAAGGTGACAGGAAGTCAGTGTTTGGAAATACACGGCGACAGACGTGTGCAGCAAAAGAGAGAAGTTGCTGTGCTTGTTTATTTCGGCGCTCCTACAATACTGTATAAATGTAACTGACCTGAGACCAGCAGCAGTAAACAGTACGCTACACTGACGAGAGTTTAATATCGGAGCCATTTCAACTTGAGTCCCAGGTCCGGATGTCACTTCCTCAGAACTCAGTGGACCCAAGAAGACTGAATGTACTGGGTCATTTTTGATTTACTCCGCTTTTGCACCAGTTTGTTCAGTCCCAAATGTTGCATTTTGATGTGCTGTATTCATCAAACAGTCATAACCAGGCGGAGACACACTTTGTGTGTCATTTGTGTTGGTGTTTACAGTCTCTCTCCTCATCAAAGGAGGGTGGAGACATGAGGTTGATAAAGTATTCTGCTGGATATACGGAGGTCACGCAATTTGGGACGGTCGCTTTTGAAGGGAAGTTTCTCCTCAGAACCTCAGCAGACCAGCTGTAAACAGTGCAGATGGGATTTACTGAGCAACGTTAAACAGGAATTGGATGAAGCGTAGTATTTGAAAAATAATAACACCGTAGGCAAAGGGAGCAATTTGGGGTTAAGTGTCTTGCCCGAGGACACATTGACATGGACTGAAGGAGCCGAGGATCGAATGGCCGATCCTTTGATTAAAGGACGACCTGCTCTGACCCACAGTGTATTTATGTTTGCAACTCTGTGATGAGAAGGTCAACCTGGGACCAAGGATGTTTACCCTGAGTCTGTAATATTTAGTGCCTCACACCCCCCTCATGTACTCTTTTTGTGTTTTATCATCTGCTGTCTATGTCAGACTGCAAATACCAATTGTGTGTGATGGAGATCAATCTCATACCTCTGTGTTAGTACAGAGCTGAAGTCAGGACATGGTTAGCATAGCTTAGCATAAAGACTTAAAGCAGGGGTAAACAGCCAGCCTTGCACTGTCAGAAGTTCAGAGCAATTTGACAAATTGCGTCGTTGTAATGAGTTTACCAGTATCAATACCTGAGGCATTGATACTGATGCTTAGTAGTAAATGTCACTATGGAATTAACAGAGTTAATGTCAGTGCCCCTTACTGTTTGACCTGGAACTCCCTCTGGTTCCCCTGACTTTGGAAATACTTTAGTACATTTTCGAACCACACATTTAACGACAAGAGAGGAGAAATGGTAATCATTCAGAGCACTAATGAAATGTTAGCACTGGATGAGTATTATTGGGTTTGTATCATTCGTATTTTGGAGAACCAAACCAATGGCTGTGGTACATGGACAGCATTGATATAGCGCTCAGAGGGCTTTACAATACAAGCCAGAATTCACACATTCATACATAGTTTACAAGGTGCCACCTGCTCATGGAGGTTACACGTTCACACTCACATTTGGGGTTCAGTATCTTACCCCTAACATTGAATGTGGCCCCAGCCTTACCCCCCCCATATGTAATGGCTTACCGCCACCACTGCACACAGTCAGTGAACTGCGTTTGTAATTTGCATCACAAATACAGGTTTTCTGTGCAGTCTGCAGTCTTTCTTCCAAAGAAAGGAATGACTCTGCACAGAGCTCGTACGCGTGCCGTACGTGTGCCAGCTCCATAGCACATGCACGGCCAAGTGGGATTTATTGTCATCATTTTAAACACAAGCTGTCAGAGCAGCACTGCTCCTGAACAGATGCAATGCAACAACACAGCCGTGCTTAATCCTGTTGTGGTAATCAGCTTGTCTGGCAGACAGGACACTGGTATAGATGTTTCCCCGTTGCTTTAACAGGAAGGAAGGTTTCTCCTGGATGACGTCCTTGAGATGTACAGATATGAGGACATTTTGTTGGAAAAACTGGGGGGGTGGGGGAGCAGGGGAATTATGATTCAATTAGTATAATCTGAATAAATTATGATGAAGATCCCTATCTGCATGAGCATAGATGCAAAAAAGTCAAGGACAACTGGACATTGTATTAGAGTGACTATAGAAGTACAGCTAGGTGAAACCCAATGTTGGGGCTACTCAATAGGGGGCGCTATCGAGCCAATATTTCATACTGGACACCCCATCAGACTGCAATTTTCGCAAATTCTGGCTTGCGTGCCAAATCTCAAAAAATTCCCAGCATCCCAAGCACCTCCTTTTTGCGACGAAACACGTACGATAATAATAATAAACAATAGAATAACAATAGGTACCTAATAAAATGACTTCCTACATATCTGCCTCCTGAGTTTGCTTTAGCGTCCTTTGCCTGTTGGTTTAGTACTGATATAAATATTGCAATGGCAGATGATGTTGTAGATGCTGTCATGTGTAATTCAGATGCTCATCAGCCATGCTAGCGGTGTGGTCTAAGGGCTAGGGAAGCTGGTGGGTCAGTCAGTCCACAACTTTGGTCTGGACTGAAATATCTCAACCCATACGTTTTCAGTGTCAGCTCTTTATTGTTAATTAAGGTTCATGTAATAACGGAGAATAATTCTTAACAAATCATTTGTAAAAATACATTTTGTGCCTACACTGAGGCCATATTTGGTTTGAATATGATATTTTCTGTTTGTCTAACCTTGGCCACTGTTTGACTTTATTTTTAAACAATGACTGCTTTATTCTGCTTGTGTGTGGAGAAACAGCATTACATAACCACAAGCACATCAGGCCCCCAACAAGCTCCAGAAATAGCAACTCTCCCTCCAGTTGCTCCATGACAGAAGTGATCCTTTGCTGTTTGATGAGGCCAACATCACGCTTGTTATTTGAACAAACCTTGTAGACTGCTTGGCTCACTTGGATGCTTACCTATTGTCAAGGGTACTTTCACGCTGATCTCTATTTTTCAGTCCATTTTGTAGATAACAGTCATCAGTGTGTGGAGAAGCCGATGAAAATCAGCTCCATGATGTGGGGGAGCAGCCCGATATACTGTAGCTATAGTACATCAGAGCAGAACAGCTGTCACCGTACTGTGTGTGTGTGTGTGTGTGTGCGTGTGCGTGTGCGTGTGTGTGTGTGTGTGTGTGTGTGTGCGCGTGTATGAGAGCGACCATGGATGTTTGTATTTTGTGTGCAAGTTCTGTGGGGGATTATTTGATTCAGCCTAAATCAGTCTGATGTATCGGTTCACTCTGATGTCACCGTCAGTTTGGGCAGCAAAGGATCACCAAACCCACTGTTTTGAAGGTATCGTGGTTTTGAGGCACGGAGCGGAAAAGCAGGAAAAAAGGGGAGAAAAAATAACTAATAATGCCACCAAAACAGGTTGCCGATCATCAATGAGCCATATCGGCCGATACAGATTGTTTGTTGTTGTTTTGTTAAGCAAGGCTCCAGACTATTTTTCTTCACCGACGCTCTGAAACATTATTTCAACCTCCCCGAAGTCAGAACCATCCAAAATTCTAAATGTAATCCTTTTACTTTGTTAAAGTTCTATATTTCTATAGTTCTTATTTGCATGAAACACAATCTTGTTAAAAGAAACAAAAAAAACAAGATTATTATCATTAATAGTTTTAATGATCAATTATAGAGCTAGAGTTAGGAAGTTAAACAGGTCATAATTCATCTCTGGCCCGACTAATCATTCTAAACTAACTAGCCTGCTACCGAGCTGCTACAGCTGACAACAACTGGTGCGCTGACAACATTTTCTGTTAGTGTGTGAGTAGTAGATATAAACAGCTGTTAGGGTCACAGGGTGTACCTAAAGGATGTCATGTCTCTAACCCAACATGTGCCTATCATTACACCCCTCACTTCTCTGGATATTGTCTTCAATCTCGAGGTTAGCGAAGCGTTAGACAGAAGAAGATGCTTTAAACTGGGCTTGTTCTTCTCTCCAGGTGTTGTGAGGCTAAAACACTCCAGATCATTTGGACGATATTTCCATTCAGAGCAGAGAATATACTTGCAGTGACTTAAGCAAAAAACGATGCTTATAGGTTGAAGTCTGGGTTCAGTCCCACTGAAGGGGACTCAGAGAGGCCCCTGTAGAATGAACCAGCACTGACATCTGTACTGCCCTCTCGTCCCGTAGATCACTTTGCCTCCAGCATAAAAATAAACCTACCCACTGCTTTTAACATAGCACATCTCTCTTCATACTCCCACCCACCATGCCTCATGCAAGACCCGCTGAGAGCTCCTCTTCCACCCACTCCATCCCGGCTCCATCCCCATGGGAATGCATATATAGCCCAAATTGCGCTTGAGTGTCACTGTTCTCTGCCAGCTGCAGTGCTGATCTCTGCCTCTCGCTAGCTCTGAATGGCTCTCAGCCGGCAGAAATGTTGGTCTCAGAATAGAAAGCAGCTTCTGCCTCCACCTCTAAATCCCTGCTGTGATACAAGCTGAATAAAGTCAATGGACCTGCCTGCGGAGAAGTTCTTTGTCATAGAGCATTTTCTGTCATTTGTTAGTGAAGCTCTAGTTGCAGACTAATATTGCTCCCTCTAGTTTATCTAGTAGAGGACATATTTTAATGCTCGGTCTTCAAGTGTGCAGTCACGTGTAAGTTCAAGGTCCCTGTCTTGGAGGACGCATGGCCTCGGAATAAGGTGAAGGAAAACGTTGTGTTGTCTGTAAATTGATAATGAATATATATATATATATCACAAAATGATTAAATGCAAATGTGTGAATCCTTCTATGTGCATTCATTAATATTGAGACTGATCTGACCACAAACTCTTCAATTCAATTTATTTTGTATCGCCAAAAAATCACAAAACTTGCCTCAGAGGGCTTTACAATCTGTACACATACAACATCCTCTGTCCCGGGACAGTCCCATCAGAGTCCTGGACTGTCCCATCAGAGTCCTGGAATGATGGATGGAGGAGAGCCATGATGGACCGCTGACGTCCGGTGGTGAGAGGAGACTCTTGAGTGGGGGCTATCTCTTCGGAAGCTCTGATGCCGCCGAGTCCCCAAAGGATAGCTTCATGAAGTCGGTGTGCGTGGATGTTTTCCGATATCGTTCAGGTTGGAATGGATGCATGTGAGGTATGCGGGAGAAGAACAGCGGCCGAGAAACCTTGATGATATGGTCGGGGTCGGTTGAAGATGGTTGCTGAAAGCTGTGGGACCGCAGTCTCACAATGTACTTGTTTCCTTATTCTGGGTAACATTTTGAAAATATGACTGCAGCATAAAGATCTTTCTGAAAATAGGTGCCAACTCCAAACTGTATATATTTGCTTCACCTGCCACTGGTTGACCCGTGCACACATTGTTGGTTGTTAACTGTGCTGGTCTCATTGTCAATCTGTGGAGATGTGTACAGTCAGTATGAAATGGATACATGTGTCATTCATTTACCTTTAACCAGCATGCAGTCAAGACACATTACAGTGAGAAATAAACACATCTGTTCTATCATTCTTATCGTTTGGTGAATATTTTTCATTGCAAGTTAATAGAAATATAATGTAATCCTATTGAAGGCCCAATGTGCTGGTGCCCCACTGCTATCAATCCATCACTCTTCTTATCCGTGCATGTCTCACACTCATAGAACTGGGGTTCTATTCAGTGACTCCTCTTTGTGTTGGTGGGCCTCCCTACTTGCATTCAGAGATATTTTTAGCAGCGCTGCGAAGCATTTCACAGTGTTACTGCGCTCCTTTTGAATGCAATGGAACCAGTGTGTTGGTAGAGTCAGGCAACATCCTTCTTTTAACTGAGCATTGTGTCGTCAACTGGCCAGCCAGCGTTTCTCAGATTGGAGTGAGACGAGGAGAAAAGGTGATGTCGTGATCTTCGCAATAGAACATCTTTGACGTGTCGAGTCTTGGCCAATCAGCGTTCAGATGTCTACAGCGTCTTCATTTCCCTCCGTTACAGTTTAAGTTACGTTATGTCCCGTTACCGTTCAGACTTGCTGGGTTAAGTTAACGTCCGCAGCATGCAGAACTTTGTCGACTGTTAACGTTCGTCATGATCACGATTTAGGAGGAAAAAACGTAACGTGATGAAACATGCAGCCCCCCCGTGTTCCGGTTCAGTTCACGCGGTCACTCGTTAACGTTAAACCAGAACACCGGCGCATCTGGTTGCAGGTTGTTTGTGTTAACTCAAAGTAGAATGAGGATGATTTTGTGGTCAGAATAACTTTCATGACCACGAAACATAAGGCCCAGATACTGATGAGGTGATGAGGCCCAGATACTGATGAGATGATGAGGCCCAGATACTGA
>NW_022280201.1:290246-294210 GCF_004355925.1 Anarrhichthys ocellatus | reverse complement strand
GTCCATTTAGAGTCACACAGACCATAAAGCAGGGGATGCTTTAGGGGGTTGACAGAAAAAACACAACACTTCTTCTTTCCAGGTGATTAAATATGAAAGAAAACATATTTAAAATACCAATAGATCCTCCTAAATGCTCCACAGTCCTACTCCTCAGGTGTCCTTGAACTCATCACTGAAGGCGACCGTGGTGCATGGGTCCGATCCTTGGCTGCCATGTGTCCTGTGACGAAGTGTCCCTGAGCAAGACACTGAACCCCTAACCGCTCCCAGCGGCCCACTGCTCCCAATATACAGAGAATACATTTCTCCACTGCGGGACTAATAAGGGACTTATTTATTTATTTGTATTTTTTATTTTATTTGAACCCCTGAACAATTTAATAACAAATATCATTAATAACCAGATGGACAGACTGTTACTCTCTTAGATTAGCCCCCCCCCCCCCCCCACACCGGCTTCAGACGGCTCCTCCCACTTTCCTCAGCCCGCTTTAAGCGCGCGCCTCCTCTGCTTTTTCAGACGGATCTGTGCGCCTCCTGAACGCACGCGGACCCGGGTCTCCAGCTGAGACAGACGGACACCAGGACACCTTCTGGGGTTGTTAACTCTCGTGTGGACAGACATGAAGAGGACTGGGACAGAGTGAGGCTTTTGCACGCGGATAGAGTGGATACAAAGCGGTTTGGAGGAGGACGCGCTGCTCGAGCGCAGTCTCGCGGACTTTGGATAACTTTGTTTTTTTATCAAGGTGAGCTCCTCTCGTGCGCCTTTTACCTGCTCACAAGTACGTGTGTGTTGTCCCTCTGGTTGTCCCTCTGGTGTCCCTCTGGTTGTCCCTCTGGTTGTCCCTCTGGTTGTCCCTCTGGTGTCCCTCTGGTTGTCCCTCTGGTTGTCCCTCTGGTATAACTCTGGTTGTCCCTCTGGTTGTCCCTCTGGTTGTCCCTCTGGTATAACTCTGGTGTCCCTCTGGTTGTCCCTCTGGTTGTCCCTCTGGTGTCCCTCTGGTTGTCCCTCTGGTTGTCCCTCTGGTATAACTCTGGTTGTCCCTCAGTGGACATTACAGCGTCGATCACAGACACGCAGCCAATCGGTTCATCGCGGTGCTAATTGATCCGCTAGCTCCTCCGGCGCGTCCTCGCGTTCCTCTCACCGGCGCACGGGTCGCTGTCTCGGGTCAGGATCGGATCCAGGTTTAGCTCCTATGCGGACCGGGCTGGTCCTCTCCTCTGCTGGGAGTCTGTCTTCATGGAGACGTTTCCTCTCCACATCTATAGCAGCCTGGACAGATGTTGATTCTTTATAACCGATTCATCGTTGAAACATTTCAAAGGTATTGTTCTGATATGTGATATGAAGCCAGTGATGAGTCAGTTGGTTTTGCAGCTGATTGAAATATGACGTTAAGAGTCACGTGATTCATAATAATCATAAATGAATGGTTTAATCAGACATGTGGAATCTCAATATATATAATGGAGATATGATTTAAAGATCGTAGGTTCTGTGCACGCTGCTCTCTTCACACTGAGACGTGTTTGAGAACAATAAAGTTTTATTGAAGCAGAGAGGAGTGAGAGTTTGGGAAAAGTAAAGAAAGGTAGAGACAGAGCAAACATTCCTGACTCGCTGTCTCAGCGATTTAATTAAGGTTTGTGTGAGACGCTGCAGAGAGCAGCTCGAGGTGAAGGCTTAACCTCCACACACACACACACACACACACACACACACACAAACACACACGCCTGCTTCCAGCTTGGACTAATCCCAAGGGTCAGTTAATAAGTGTCGGGGTCATACCACCATGACAACCACATAGGGACGAAGCTCCCCAATCAGAGGAGTTAAGAGGTACAAGGTGAAGAGGACACACACACTCTCTCACACACACACACACACACACACACACACACTCCCCTCAGGTCACTGGTTGGGTAGATTGGTCGTAACACGTTCATCAGGTCGAAATATGTAGAAGTGGACCATCAGGAGCTAAAATCATTTTATTTAAAGTGTTCCAGAGGAGGAGGACTTGTTGGACTGTGTGAACTTTCATTCCTTCAAACAGCTTCTCTAAAAGTTATATGTATAAATACATATAGTATATACATATATATACATATATATGTATTTATACATACAGTATATGTAATATGTTGGTATCCAAGTCCTTCATGATGTTTCTCCTTCTATAGGCATCATCTCTACTCCAGCTTTACTAACTGTTGGTTTGTGTTTAACGCACAGAGAGACTCTGATAGTGAATGAGCTGTGTACATGTATGTATATATAATATATATATATATATATATACATACATGTATATATATATTATATATCGTTTTGCTCTTTGAGCAGTTGAACTGTTTACATTCGGAGGCTCTCTGGGTTTTATTGGGACGTTTCTGCTCTAGATTCAAAGGGAGAGAAGCTGAACGTATCAGACCAGGTTACGATTCAAGTCCTTTATTCTCCTCCAACAACAAGAAATGAAGCAGGAACCAGAGAAGCTCTTCCACTTGTTCTTGATGAACCACTAATTATAAGTAGTGGTGTAACGGACCGGACCAGGATCCAGGACCCGTACCGACCCCCTCACGGTTCAGCACGTGTGTGAGCCTCAGATTAATTCTACAGTTTAACTTTAACCATCACAGTGTAAATAAAGTTTGACAGACGATCGTTATCCTCCAATATCATAACAGAGCGGATGAAAAGAGTTCTGGAAAATATTCTGGATCCTTGTAGACCGGCTGCTAATATTAACCAACAATATGGATCATCAATGATCAGTAATCAGTGTCGGCAGCTAAGAAACGTGATCCAAAAGTTCTATTCGCGCCTTTTTTTCTTTTGTGTCGATCCGATCCGTGAGTTTGATGATCCGTTGCCCCGCTAACTATAAGTGACTGTTACAGAATATATATTTCACACACAGCTGAAGTCTCTATTGCTGAACATATTTGCTAAACTTGGTTTCTGTTTTCAGCGACATAAAAAGACTCACGTTACGTCTTTACAAGGTGGTTTGACACCAGAGGAGTTCTACACTCAGGCCTACAACAGCGTGAGACCTCCCCCCCCCCCCCAGGGAGGGTTTAGTGGCTGCTACTTCGTTACTAACCCATGAAGCGTGTCTCTAAGTACCCCCCTCATCCTCCCGGTGTGTGTTTCATAAACACGGCGGTTCAGGAGGAAGGTAAAAACTCGTAACATTCCTCTGTGGTACCAGGAGGCGATGCCTCTGACAGCAGGTCTGAGGTCAGATTCATGCAGAAACACCAGATCAGCCTTTAGATGACGTGTTGAAGGTATGCAGCTACAGAGACCATGTGCTGCGCTGTAACAGATGCATATTTAACCAGGGGTCGGATCTCAGACTGGATCTGAATAGAACTTTTAGATCTTTGATCATGTTTTTTTGCCACTGATACTAATTATTGATCATTGATGATCCATATTAACACATACATATCTCTTTGATGTTTGATTATAGCAGCTGGTCTACAAGGATCTACAATATTTATTATTTGCCACCATCCCAAAAATCATTTCAACGGTCTGAAGTCAGTAAACCATGAAAAATATTAAATGTTATACTTTTACTTTGTTTAAGTAATTTAAAGTGTTTTTTTTCTTCTTCATAAAATTACACATTTCCAATTTTTAGGAAATAAAAGATTGCATTTTTATTGATATCCCACTTACTTATTTCGTATGTTATCCATGTAATCATGACGAGGAATTATTAAGATACGAGTCCAACAGACCGATGACTGTTCCTCATGTGAAACCAGAAATAATGATTTGTGACATAACTTCTATAGTTATTTAAACCCAAACAACCATCTTTTCATAAACCTAACTAAGTAGTTTTGTTGTCTAAATGTAACTAAGTAGTTTAGTTGTCTAAATGTAACTAAGTAGTTTTGTTGTCTAAACCTAACTAAGTAGTTTTGTTTT
>NW_022280201.1:288939-290236 GCF_004355925.1 Anarrhichthys ocellatus | reverse complement strand
AACTAAGTAGTTTTGTTGTCTAATCCTAACTAAGTAGTTTTGTTGTCTAAATGTAACTAAGTAGTTTTGTTGTCTAAACCTGACTAAGTAGTTTCGTTGTCTAAACCTGACTAAGTAGTTTCGTTGTCTAAACTGAACTAAGTAGTTTTGTTGTCTAATCCTAACTAAGTAGTTTAGTTGTCTAAACCTAACTAAGTAGTTTTGTTGTATAATCCTAACTAAGTAGTTTAGTTGTCGAAACCTAACACTTCAGGAGAATTCTGAATATTAAAACCTCTTTCTTTGGAAGCACGGACGGTGACACAGAACGCTTTTATATTCTGACTTGACACCTAATATGTCATCAATTGTTAAGAAAACACCTCCACCTGAGGGGGGAGACCACCTTCTGGCTTCTTTTCCTGAGCCTCTCTCTCTTTTCTTCCTGAGGGCACATAGTCTTTCGTCAACCAATCAACAGCTCTCATTTCCCTACACACACACACACACACAAACACACACACACACACACAGAGGCCTCTCTGCAGCTGGCAGAGGATTAGAGGTGTCAGGAGTCCACCCAGAGACCAGGACACCAAACTGACGAGGCAGAAGAAACACAGACAGAGAGAGAGAGAGAGACTGCAGAGTCAGCAGAGATCTGTTCCTCATGTTTCCATCAGTGTGAAGACGATGGACCGCCACACTAAGACAAAGGCTTCTGACTCACTAGTTTGTAGAGAAGTTGTCTGTTTCATAGAGATGGTTCAGTCACATATCTATCATCAATAACGTTTTGTCACATACCATCAGAGGTATATTGTCTTTGTTTCCAGGTTATTATGAACAAAACGTTGCATGTATTATAAGAACTGACAACACTGGTCTCCACTGATGGCAAACTTTAAAAAACCCTCAATGAAAGAAGTTGAAAGAGTCGAATTCACTGAATCCCCACATGTTCACTGTGAAAGGGGTTAAACCCTGAACCTGATCCACGTACTAAGTCCTGACCTGAGCTTGTGTTATTAAGTTAAACAGCTCATTCATCTCTAATATCTATTTTATATTAACGTGAAAACATCTCCTTCAAATTACTGGATGTATTCTAGTTTATTACCAAAACTACATTTTACAGATTACATGTGAACACATCATGCTAACGTTATAATGGACCTTCAGCCAGTACTCATGTTCACTGAGCAGAGCCTGAAGGCATCATAATGTAACAAGTAAATCTCCGTTGGTTAGCCGTTAGCGGTGCTGCTAATGTTACTAGCTCTCCTCCTGTTGGTTAGCCGTTAGCGGTGCTGCTAAC
>NW_022280201.1:285753-288929 GCF_004355925.1 Anarrhichthys ocellatus | reverse complement strand
GTTAGCCGTTAGCGGTGCTGCTAACGTTACTAGCTCTCCTCCTGTTGCTTTAAACACTGATTGGTTGTTTACAATGAAACATTATCAGAGACTAGAAACACATGTTCTACTGAGTCAGTAAAACTTTATTTACACCGTGATGGTTAACGATAAAACTTCATTTACACTGTGATGTTAACGCTAAACTTTATTTACACTCTGATGGTTAACGTTAAAACTTTATTTACACTGTGATGTTTAACGATAAAACTTCATTTACACTGTGATGGTTGACGATAAAACTTTATTTACACTCTGATGGTTAACGTTAAAACTTTATTTACACACTGATGGTTAATAACAGTACACTTTATTTACACTCTGATGGTTAACGTTAAAACTTTATTTACACTGTGATGTTAACGCTAAAACTTTATTCACACTGATGGTTAACGTTAAAACTTTATTTACACTGTGATGTTAACGCTAACACTTTATTTACACTCTGATGGTTAACGTTAAAACTTTATTTACACTGTGATGTTAACGCTAAAACTTTATTTACACTCTGATGGTTAACGTTAAAACATTATTTACACTCTGATGGTTAACAGTAAACTTTATTTACACTGTGATGTTAACGATAAATTCTGAGGGGGGGGTCTGTGACATAAGGATAAGGATGTTTATTACATCCAACATACAACGAAATTAAGTTGGCGACTCATCAGTCAGTACAACAGCAACAGTTAAAAAGTGTATAAAAACATTAAGACAAGACGATTTAAAACAAGACATTAAATAAATATATACAAGATAAAACAAGACATCACTACTCAGCAGGGGGGGGGCGACTTTACTTTTCGCTGTATTTTAATCGTTTTTCCATCTTTAGTTTAGAGACGTATGTAACGTGGTATAAAGGAAGCTTGTTAAAGTCCAGATCAGATGTAAGTGGTGCAGTGTCTGTCTAGACTTGTACAAACCCCCCCATTCCAGTCCAACCTGCACCCTGCCAGAGGCCAGACTGGGACTGACAGCTGGCCTTAAAGAGCATGAAGGGGCCCCTGCTGGGCGAGGGAGACAGAGGAACGAACCAACAAAAGACGCACAGAGAAAGTTCACGAGGAGCGATCAGACAGCACCTCGCTGCTTCAGGCTGCAGAGACCAGTTCACTATTAAACACATCTAGAACTTATTGGCTCAAGCTCTCTCAGACTGTGTCTCTAGAGGACGTCTGGAGACTTTAAGGTGCGTTCAGAAAAGTCGACTATGCAACTTTCCCTCTGGGAGGATTAAAGAAATTAGTACAAACATTTATAAGGGCGGGACGAGGAAATAGGAGGCGTGTTTGAGCGCGGTGTGTTCACTGCCAGCTGGCTCACCTGGTTAATTAGAGCTGCTGACAGACGGGAACTAACTGTGCTTCTGCTGTTGTACTTTTATCACCTCGGTGGGAAAACCAGAGTCGCCAAACTAGTCCTGACTCCGTGTGTGTGTGTGTGTGTGTGTGTGTGTGTGTGTGTGTGTGTGTGTGTGTGTGTGCGCGCGTGTGTGTGTGAGAGAGTTAAAACAAACCAGGCTGGTTGTCTCTGTATTCTCTGCAGGTCACTTAATGTGAGTTTGTGTGCAATGAGAAGGTAGTCGACTGAGCGGTTTGAATGCACATCAGCATCAGTTGAGGAGAGCCGAGCGTTCAGTTATCGCTGGTTTAAAACTGTTAAATGTCTTTAGTTCTGCTGCAGAGGAATGTTTAGTTCTATCTGGAGTTGAATCTCCACGAACACGAGGATGATCGTGTTCCTCTGCAAGCATTCAGACGACAGGAATCATCTCGACGTTTCTAATCGATTAGTCGACAAAACCTTATTTGTGTCGACTAATGTTTCCTTGATGGAGGACAGAACTGGTGTGAATGTAACGGAGCTTGATTGTGCTTACTGTGATATATACATACATATATATATATATATATGTATATGTATGTATATACATATATATACATATACATATACATATACATATACATATATATATATATATATATATATATATACGTACATATACAGTATATATATATACCATGTCCTCACAGAGTGAAGTCTTTATTCTAATGATTTTCAGTCTTCATCCTGGAATAGACTCACAGCTGCTGCTGGCCTCTCTAGACAGCAGTTGTCAGCGCTCAGGTGTTTAGTGTCGGTCGAAGCTGACCGAGATGCTCCGGATGTCTTGCCGTCTCTCTTTAAGCTCACGTTATAAAAACCCAGGAGGCGGTTTTAACACTGAACGCCTCTTTGAAGGAGACGTGGAAGCGAACACCAACAGGAACGGCTTCGTAGGAGTTTTCCTCCTTTTTGTTTCATGTATTTCATCAGTTTCTTCACGACTTCAAACTGATCGGTGGAAAAAGGCATCGACCAATCACGTTCTGAGGAGCCACCAACCACACGGAGGATCCGTAGTCTGAAAGACCAAAGCCAGCGGAGACCAGATCCACTCCTTCTGTCTTTCACCTTCACAATAAAAGCCCTAGAAAGTTAGTGGTTGCAGTGGAGTATTTCACATTTTACCCCCGGTGTGTGAAGACGTTCCGTATATTTATATATCGTTTATCTGCTTACACAATAGCTTTATTTGGGGGGGGGGGCTAAGAGTTCTTGAGAGACTGAAGCTGTTAAACTGATTCCAGGCATGAGGTAACAGGATATTCCACTGTGGGGAGTGGAGGGAAGGTTTGCACCACGAACTCACGCCCTCCATGAGGATGAAGTAATCTCCCCGTAGACCAGCTTTCTAACACAGTTTACGATCCTTCTTTGACCTCCGCTCCCACACATCCTGAAGTCTGTTATTTGATTTGAGCTTCTTCTTCAGTGATTAAAAGGTCATCGTGGTGGAGACCTCACCTTTCATCCTCCATCGATAGTTGAACTGTTCGTTCGGTCACGGAGGACGCTGCTGCTTGTTCAAACTCTTCAACTCTTTTGTTAGAATCATTTTAAAAAAGCAAAGTAAAAAACACTTATTTAGCAAAGTACACAACTGACATCAAATGCTGAAAAGAAAGTATTAAATAGAGATTCATCAATTAGTGTTACTTTTCCTCTAGAAGTCATGCAAACGATCACACGTGAACCCTGGTGGATACCTGAGTGAGTCACACCTGAGTGAGTCACACCTGAGTGAGTCTTTA